>NC_047028.1:5103008-5204890 GCF_902652985.1 Pecten maximus | reverse complement strand
TAGTTACAGTGAGAGGGGTTTTTTTTATTAAGTTTTTTTTTTAGTGGAAACTATAAGATAAAAACATGATGGTGTGTTTACGGTGTATGCTTGAGATCATCAAGGGCTGCATTGTGTATATGTGCCTTGAAGATCTCTAGTGTAGTGCATTGTACTGCTGCCACCGGGAGGAGGTTCCATTGTGTTATTGTGTGTGGGAAAAAGGAGTATTTGTATGTGTCATTCGTGGCAGATAGGTGTCTGAAGGTGTAGGGGTGTGTTTCCCTTGTCCTATGGTCTGCTGGGTGCATGATGCCGTGTGGGTCTATTGCGACATGATGGTGAATGACTTTATATAGTAGTATAAGTCTGGTCTTGAGTCTGCGTGTTTGAAGTGTGGGCCAGTTGTGTTTATCCATCATGTCTTGTACTGAACTTGTGTTGTGGTATCTGTTTTGTAAGTATCGTGCTGCTCTGCGTTGTATTTTTTCTATCTGGTTGATTTTGTTTGTGTTGTGCGGGTCCCATATGGAAGAGCAGTATTCTAGTGTTGGTCTCACTAGGGCTTTGTATGCGTGTTCTTTTATATGTTGTGAGTTTATTTTCAGGTTGCGTTTTAGGAAGCCTAGTGATCTGTTGGCGTTTGCAGTGGTGGTGTTGTTGATGTGTGTCCCATTTGAGATTTTCTGTAATGTGAGTCCTAGATATTTGCTGGCGTCGACTTGTTGCAGTGTGTGGTCGTGAAGTTTGTAGTTGCAAGTTGTTTTGGTGCGTTTGTTTGAAGTGGATATGATATTGCATTTGTTTGGGTGAAATTTCATGAGCCAGTCTTGTTCCCACTGTCCTGCTGCGTTTATGTTTTGTTGTAATTTGTGTGCGTCGTCTGTGTTGTGGATTGTCTTGTAGATGATGCTATCGTCGGCGAAGAGTCTGAGAGTGCTGTGTTTGATGTAGTCTGGTAGGTCGTTAATGATATGAGGAAGAGTATGGGGCCCAAACAGGTTTCTTGAGGTACTCCTGAAGTGACTTGGACTTTGTCCGATTGTTTCCCTTCAAGTAATACTGTTTGGGTGCGGTGTGTTAGAAAGTCTGTAATCCATGTGAGTGTGTTCCCTGTAATCCCGTAGTATTTGAGTTTGTACTGGAGGCGTTTGTGTGGGACTTTGTCAAATGCTTTGGCAAAGTTCATTATGACAATGTCTGTCTGTTTGTTTGTATTGTTATTTAGTGTTAGGTCGTGTATGAATGTGGCGAGTTGTGTTTCGCATGATCTAGAGGAGCGGAAGCCGTGTTGGAGGTTGTAGAGTATGTTATTGTCCTCTAGATGTTTCATTGTTGCGCTTGTGATGATGTGTTCCATGATTTTGCATGCGATGCAGGTGAGTGAGATTGGACGGTAGTTAGTGGGGTTGTGTTTGTCTCCTTTCTTGTATATTGGGTTTACATTTGCGTGTTTCCAGTCGTGTGGTAGTGTCCCTGTGCTGAGTGAAGTGTTGAAGATTTTTGTGAGTATGGGTGCTATGGGGTCTTTGAGCTGTTTAAGAATTTTGCCGTGTATTTGGTCAGGTCCTGTCGCTTTGTGGGGATTTATGTTTCCTAGTAATTTGTCTACTCCGTTGCGTGTAATGTGGATTTGTGGCATGGTGGGGTGTGGCGATGCTCCTTTGTCTGGTATATTGTTGTTCTGTTCTGTTGTGAATGCGGCTTGAAATTCATGATTGAGGATGTTTGTTCCACGCTGTGCGATGTGCGATCTGTGCGATACGGATCGTGCAGGAAAATGTGCGCACGATGGGCGATTGGAACGGTACATGTGCGATATGTATCGTGGTCGATCTAAAATGAGGAACGCGTTATCTAATTATTCAAACGTGTGGAACGATTGTAAAAGATATACAACGATTAACATTTTACAAGGCAGCTAATTAAGAAATTAAGAATTAGGAATGAAACTAAACACCGATGTATAGTTAAATAAGTTATCTAAATGATTATTAAAGAACTTTATATAATTTGCTCGGACGTTTACACCGAGCCCGTGCTAAGGGCAGACAACTCAACCGAGCCCGAGCTTTAATTTGTGTACATACATTATGTAGAACTCATGGCCATATGAAATGTTTCCAGACTCAACGACGGGGACGTGGTTCTACAATGAGTCCATATAATTCATTAGTTATTTAAATATTACAAACATATTTACATTTTATACCATGTTTACCATCGGAGCATTTATATACGCAAATTAATTTCCAACTTATTTACAGTTAACTACCTGATTATTTAGTTTCCCATTTATTTACTGTTAACTACCTACCTACCTACCTACCTATTGAATTCTATTAATTACATTTAATCTTAATCTTAGTTGATTAATATTATAATTAGTTTTGTATGTCGTAACAGCCTATATTTCTGTAGTTGAACTTACCAGCTGATTTTGAAACACTATTGTAATGATCTACGAACACTTGTTACAATGCCAAACGAAACTATCTCTTGCATAATTGAAATCTGACTTATCAATTACACATCTATTGTGAAACCACCTATTACGACCAGCATCACAAGTTACCATATCATCGTAAACATTAGAAAGGTGACACCCGTCTGACTTGCAATCGATAAAAAAAGATTTTCCTATTTTCCCCATGCGACGAAGTTACCTGCATTTCTAACGACGCTGACAAATGATCTTTCTGCTTAGTTAAACTTATTAAACTATCAAGAATAAATACCTCGTTATCATCTACCTCCTGTTGCATATATTTAGATATGATACGACTGTATTGTTTTCATAAACTATCAAAATATATTAAAGTCGGTAACAAACTATATTAAAGTAGGTAACACTAATTTTACCTACTGTCAGGTGTTATTCACTGAAAATACACATACATTCTGTAGGTCGGTATCGTATACACAAAGCTCGGGCTCTGTTGAGTTGTCTGCCCTTAGCACGGGCTCGGTGTTAACATGGCGAGCCAGCTGGCTAGTCCGGTGATCTGAGGCTCGGTTACTAAAATGTCCAAATTTCCAATGAAATAAACCGAGATTGATGTTGAAGTTGATATTTTTAAAACAAGTTATGTACACTGGTTGCATGCATGTAAGAATATCAAAAAAATAAAGCATGTATTTTAAATAATTTGCAAAAAACGTGAATATTCACGCTTGAGTGCGGGATACAAGAAATGACCCCCTGAAAAATGAAAATCGGCGATTTCAAGAGTAATATTTATTTTCATGAAATTTTGCTGGCACGGTAATGTGACAAACATCAACACATACAAATGTAGAAAAAATGGGTTTAATCAGTCCATCCGTTAAGGAGAAAAGCGAAAATATCCAAAGCTCGGGCTCGGGTCAGAAGCTCGCGCTCGGTTCGGGATACAAGAAATGACCCCCACCCACCACTAGGCCTTGGCGAGTCGAAGAAATGTGTATTCAGCGAGATTATATACAGGCTATTTAATACATGTAGAACTAATCAACAGATAAAACAACTTGTTATGAATAGAAACATTTCTGTTGTGTTTAAAAATACATAATATATGTAATTTATGTATTAAGTAAGATAAATAATCGTAGTGATGTCCGTCTACCATTCTGGTACATGTACATGTAGATGTATCACCAGGCCGTCGAAAACATCACGAATACTTGCGAGACAAAATGACGGTACTTAAATGGCAAAAATTAACAGGTCATACATGTTCCATGAATGAAAACAATTGTTATGCAGCACGTATATATAAAAGCGACCATCTTATATCATAATTTTAATTTTTTTGTATATCTTTTCGTATAACTAGTTATTCCGTAATATTTATAACCCTATCGTTAGCTGTGCGGTTTGTATCGCACAGTTGTGCGGTTTGTATCGCACATCGCACATTTGTGCGCACGATGTCTGCACAGTGTGCGCACGATGTTTTTGGAACGTTGTGCGATCACACAACTGTATATATAAATTATTATCAATTAATTGCTTTGAAAGAATGAACCTACTTTTTTTTTTTTTTTTTTTTGATGATTTGTAATAAATTGAAATGTTTCCATACATTTCCGATTTTGTCAGTTTTGCATTTTAATTAGCGGCATTTTAAATTAGGTCATATCCTTACACCACACCTAATATTGTGAAAAGAACACAAAAGAGGTCACTTCATTCTTAGAATAGCTTTTCTATTGTGGTAGAAACAGGTCACACAAACGTGTGGTTGTTGTATATGGTATTTATTTCGGCTGTGTGAAGTTAGCTCAACATACGACATACGACATTCAAAACTTCATATCTTGTGTTTTTACCAGCCAACGAGGTAACTTTTGAATGTTCAGCGGCTGAACATACGATAACGACATTCAGATTTTGATTTTTAATGTTCAGCGGCTCGACATACGACATACGACATTCAAATTTTGAATGTTCAGCGGCTGAACATACGACATACGACATTCAGATTTTGAATGTTCAGCCGCTGAACATACGACATACGACATTCAGATTTTGATTTTGAATGTTCAGCGGCTCGACATACGACATACGACATTCAAATTTTGAATGTTCAGCGGCTGAACATACGACATACGACATTCAGATTTTGAATGTTCAGCCGCTCAACATACGACATACGACATTCAAAACTTCATATCTTGTGTTTTTCCAGCCAACGAGGTAACTTTTGAATGTTCAGCGGCTGAACATACGACATACGACATTCAGATTTTGAATGTTCAGGCGCTGAACATACGACATACGACATTCAAAACTTCATATCTTGTGTTTTTACCAGCCAACGAGGTAACTTTTGAATGTTCAGCCGCTGTAATGTCGCTGAATGTCGTATGTCGTATGTTCAGCGGCTGAACATTCAAAATTTGAATGTCGTATGTCGAGCCGCTGAACATTCAAAATCAAAATCTGAATGTCGTATGTCGTATGTTCAGCAGCTGAACATTCAAAATCTGAATGTCGTATGTCGTATGTTCAGCGGCTGAACATTCAAAATATGAATGTCGTATGTCGTATGTCGAGCCGCTGAACATTCAAAATCAAAATCTGAATGTCGTATGTCGTATGTTCAGCGGCTGAACATTCAAAATCTGAATGTCGTATGTCGTATGTTGAGCCGCTGAACATTCAAAAGTTACCTCGTTGGCTGGTAAAAACACAAGATATGAAGTTTTGAATGTCGTATGTCGTATGTCGTATGTTGAGCTAACTTCACACAGCCATTTATTTCACCATATACAACAACCACTCGTTGTGGTACCTCTATATTTAACCCTTGAACATTAGGGACAGTATATGTCTACTGTACCAGACGCAACGGAGTAGTATCTCTGATGTTCTGGTTTCACTTCCAGTTTCTATTTTTTATTTTTTTTTCAATATGTCAAATGAATTGGACATCAGAGCCTATGCCAATCCTTTTCAATGTATTACGACCAAAATCTGTTTTTACATGTATTATTCTGCCTTGGTATCCATTATCATAGTAAAGGGAGATAACTCCAAATCATTTTAGAATGTGAACGAAATTCATGATATCAATTATCAAAATACACTTGATGCATATTTACTTATAAGCTGTCACGCATGAATTTGGCAGAAACATATCATGTTCTTGTTTAAGGGACACTAAAGACACCGGAAATAAGGTATTAATTCATTTGATGTTGATCGTGTAAACTAAAAGATATAACATAATCTCACAAAGCAAAATCGTGAACAAATAGAACGACAAATACACAGAGAAACAAAAGAGAACATTAGTTCGTATTGGTGCTGTGTTAATCGTTTATTTCAGCAGTACGTTATGTACAACAGTAGAGGCACGTGAAGCTGCATGACAAGTTTGCTTTATATCAAAACATTCATTCTATCACACTGTTACTGTTAATACTATATATCCCGAAGTCTGACAGCCACGATCTATATAAATACCATCCTGTACCATTTACCTGAAAATACGTTCAGGATATTGGAGAGAATATGTCTGATTATCTTACTGTACAACCGGGGATGCGTTCTTAGATGTTTCTACTAAGAGGACCCTCGAGACCCCAACATCGAAGGAGACGAAAAAAGTTAGCCCAGGTAGAGTCAGGGGTGATCCAATCTAATGGACACTGAAGATGTCTGGTTATTTACAAAAGCAAAATGCGAACAAAATGTAAATGTTCAAGGAGACCGTCGAAAAAGTACTAAGATAAAAGGTGTTCTTGAAGGTTAAGCGTTGTATGCATCCTCGATGGCACACATCATCAAGAATAATACCATGTTCAAATCAGGGCGATGACACCGGAACAGAAATAGATTTCTGGAAGTGTTCTGTTGAACATTGACATGGTCAATTTTACTTGATGGTCTGCTCAGGTTAGTCATCTGAACAGAAATAGATTTCTGGAAGTCTTCTGTTGAACATTGACATGGTCAATTTTACTTTATGGCCTGCTCTGTTAATTTCTTCGATGAAATCATCTAACGTTTCTCTTGGCACCAGGAAAAAGCTACCGCAATAAGCAGTCTCAAGAAGAATATAAACCGAAACTATTTACATATACATGTTTATCCAGACAATGAGATATTTATAGCGTCCGGTTAACAATGATTTCCAACTTGGTTACCAATGATGTCCAACTTGGTCACCAATGATTTCCAACTGGGTTACCAATGATGTCCAATTGGGTTACCATTGAGGTCCAATTGGGTTTCCAATGATGTCCAATTGGGTTACCCATGATGTCCATTAGGGTTACCCATGATGTCCAATTGGGTTACCCATGATGTCCAATTGGGTTACCCATGATGTCCAATTGGGTTACCCATGATGTCCAATTGGGTTACCAATGATGTCCAATTGGGTTACCCATGATGTCCAATTGGGTACCCATGATGTCCAATTGGGTTACCCATGATGTCCAATTGGGTTTCCAATGATGTCCAATAGGGTTACAGAAACAGTGCATATGACGTCATTAATACCATGGGAACCTCAGATGAACAACACCAAGAGTAAAGAGGTAAGCAAAGCATTGAAGTAAAACATCAAATTTATAGAAACTGTATTCATTTCGCGGTTACATAAGATACGAGCTTCCTTGAAGCGAGGAGATTTTAAAACGTGGCCTGTGAAAACGTCAAAATCATTTTACCAAAAGTACACTTGCTGTTGTGATTCAAAACATATTTCGTTATTGAATGTTTTCTTTTCAGATTTGTAATAAAACCACAAGGATTGAACGAGAGAATGAATTGATTTATCGACGTATTAACCGAAAACTAAAGTGATTCTAATACACAAACCTCTCCACGGCTTATTCTGGGAGCACTTCAGTTTTTGGTGTTTACATTCAATAGAACTTGTTATTAACTCGTTTAATCCATAAATAAATGCCATTAAACCCTATTTACAGCTATAATGAACCAGTAGTATCAATATCTGTGTTCTTATCAAATAATTATATTTAACTTGATTTAACTTATATTGATATTCCAGTTGACATCCAGGTATTTGATGGTGAACTCTAGAACCACGCAAAATAACATATCAAATCACTAGTAGGTGATTATCAAAACTTAGTATAAACCTTTGTGTCGAAGAAAAGACGTTCTTCCGCGATATATTTACTGATTTGACGATAATTAACAAAATGTCTAAACTTCCAACTCTGTGTTGTCATTATCTTTGCCGATGTCCTGTATTATATCGGACTGCTCCAGAGCGTTCCTACAGAAATGATACGTCACAACTGCACAGTGTGCATGGCTCACGAGGTTACTTGACGATCGTACCCGGTCTCTACAACAAAAACACCACTTCAAAATCATCCCAAACGTCTTCACTACATACATGTATAAACATGTTAGAGCTAGGTTATGATAAATGGTCCCTACCCTCAGAATGATACAAAACATGAAAACATTTAAACCATAAACATGAAGATTTAATTTTGATATAAGTAGACGTCATGTTTTCGTAAATAATTAATGATCTGCAAAACTTTTGACTATATGTTCTTAAGTTTAATATCTCGCGAGAAGAAAGTTTCTTAGATTTACGCTGATGAGTCTTACAGTATTTAAACAATACGATATTACACAGAAACTGAAGAAAGTCAATAATAGCCTTCATTCACGTATCACATCTCCACAGACACGGTTTAATTGCAAAACATATATATACACGCTGTTTGATATCAATTTAATACATAGTGTTCAATTCTGATACTTACAAAAACCAGTCAACCGCGAACAGGAGAGAAATAGAATCCGGCGGGATGTTCATGGAGGTTAATATCATCACCAAGGTAACGATTCCAGAACTCGGTATGCTGGGTAACGCCATGACGCAGATGGCGGTCAAAATACTAAAATGAGATTACATTGTTTTATATTAGAGAAGTTAAGGGTTAAGGTGAATGGATCATAACAAAACGAAAAAAAGATATCCGTTATCACTAAAGATATAACCTTTACCGCTACTAAAGGTATAGAAATGATATACATAGACATTATTACCGGTAAGACTAGAGAACGGCTACATTAAAGAAGGTTTAACATTCCAAATGGTCATCTCACCTAATAATGATAATATCACCAACATTCAGACTAATTCCTGTGATATTGCCTGAGAATATGGCCGCCGATGTGATGAACAGGGCGCTTCCGTTGGCACTGATAGTGACAGACAACGGCACGACAAACCTACTGACCCTCCTGTCTACTTTCTGGTGACTCTCACACGCAGACAGGATCTCGGGGATAGCAACGGCACTGCGAAATAATACAATGTAGTTTGATTATCCTCGATCTGAAAGTCAGTGATTAGGTTAAGTTTTAAGACGACATTGATATTATCGACCAAAACAATCGTTATTGAATGTACATTTCATAGTTATCTTCATCATGTAAACCTGGTTCGAAAAACGCAACAAAAAGTTATACATCTTAAATGTTTGTACAAATGACATGCACACGTGACACAAATACTTCTTAGGATGTTTAAGACTATTTAGCGATGATTTGGGCGAATTGAACAAAAGAACGAAAATTTAAAAAAAGAATAGATATATAATTAGTCTTAAACCATATTGAAATAGAAAGCGATTTCTACTAGCTCCATAGTTTAAGTAGCTCTATAATAGATTAAAAATCAATAATTCTTGGAAGTCGAATACCTATGCATATTCTGATATGGTGTCACTATTTATTGCCATATACGATGTCATCATTACCGTATATGATGTCACTAACACCGTATACGTGGTCACAATTACCGTATACTATAAGTATGGTAAGTTGACAATGTGAAATACTGTATGTTTTACATCGTGTTATATGTTGTAACTTACGGACTCGTTGTAGCAAAGACGATCATCCAAGCTTTAATGATATGTAACGCAAACTTATAAGGATTCCGTCGAGTTGTCACAAAAAATATGATCGGCATTATGATAAACTGGTGTATGATGATTCCTATAACTACAAGCCCGACCAGCTTTCCCAGAGCTCGGAAATTCTGATCGAGGTCCTTCACGGTAGCTGTGGAAACAGCGATCAGGCTTAAGACACCCAGGGGAGTGGACCTGTAACGACAGACTAATATGAATTAGAACGTAAATTGTTTATTTCAATGTGGAAATGTACATGCATGATAAGCTAAGACTTAAAATTATTCAGGAAAGATATTTTCCCTCGACACTTGGTGATATAAAGATTACATCTACTGAATCCCTATTTGAAGAGATAAAGATAAAAGATCGGAAGCATTTATGTATATTTCCATTATTTTAAAATACTCAAATACGCCCCTATAGAAATTTAAAGTGAAACTGTTGTTGCTTCCATTTAAAACAAATGTATTTAATGCTTTTCCATATCTAAATTGGACCTAATTCGGTCACAAATATGAGTCACATCAATCCGTCTTTAAAATTTTTTATCGAAAACAATAAACTAAAATTTTCCTATGGATAGAAATAAGATTGAGCAGTCTTTATGAATCGTATCTGTAATTTATCATCTTTTTATGAAATTGAAACACAATATCAAACTCCTCTATATTAATGGTTAGGTACTAGTAATTACCATAACAATCATTGTAGTATTATCATAATGATATTGGTCAGTGATATATAATTACCATAACAACCATTGTACAGTTATGTGATCGCACAACGTTCCACGATGTGCGAAGTGCGATGTGCGCACGCACGATGTGCTATGTGCGCACGATGTCTGCACGATGTGCGATATGTGCGATATGGATCGTGCAGGAAAATGTGCGCACGATGGGCGATTGGAACGGTACATGTGCGATAGGTATCATGGTAGATATAAAATGAGGAATACAGCATCTAATTATTTAAACGTGTGGAACGATTGTAAAAGATATACAACGAATAACATTTTACGAGGCAGCTAATTACCATATCTTTGTTGAAATATATGCAATTATTATTAGGAATGAAACTGAATACCGATGTATATTTAAATAAGTTATCTAAATTATTTTAAAGACCTTTATACAATTTTCTCGGACGTCGTCGAGGTATTCGGCGAGATTATATATACGGGATATTTTATACATCTAGAACTAAACAACAGTTAAAACGACTTATTTTGAAAAGAAAGATATCTATTTTGTTTAAAAATACATAATATATGTGATTTATGTATTAAGTAAGAAAAATAATCGTAGTGGAGCCCCTCTACCATTCTGGTACATGTACATGTAGATGTATCACCAGGCCGTCGAAAACATCACGAATACATGCGAGACAAAATGACGGTACTTAAATGGCAAAAATTAACAGGTCATACATGTTCCATGAATGAAAACAATTGTTATGCAGCATGTATATATAATAGCGACCATCTAATATGATAATTTTATTTTTTTTCGTATATGTTTTCGTATAACTAGTTATTTCGTAATATTTATAAACCTATCGTTAGCTGTGCGGTTTACATCGCACAGTTGTGCGGTTTGTATCGCATATCGCACATTTGTGCGCACGATGTCTGCACGATGTGCGCACGACGTTTTTGGAACGTTGTGCGATCACACAACTGTAGTATTATCATAATGATATTGGTCAGTGATGTGTAATTACCATAACAACCATTGTAGTATTATCATAATGATATCGGTCAGTGATGTAAAGAATTTCAGTACTGGCTTGCCCTTTCCTTTTGCCTTGTTGATAGCTAATCCCAACAGCATGCATGTCACTATCATACCTACCAAGAAGATAACACCAATTAGTAATTAAACATTATTGAATGTAATAATCAATCACAAAAATATTGGATTTCATTGAGAATTACTAATATTTCCACGCTCACCAGCATGGAAAATCAAAACGGGAAAACACAGGTAAAACAATGGAACTTTGGCAAAATACAATGTTTTAATTTCGACAATGTAGTTCTTTATTTGTCCTTATGGCATGATCGTAAGAGGCGACTACATTTGGGATATCATATTTTCTCTTCTCTCTAAACGACTTTCTTCTTCATAATGTCTCCCTTGACACGGCCTCACTTTTTAGGCTTTCAGCTGAGCGTTTGCCTCTGTGAGGAAGACAATGGGTTCTGTCCTACGGTCGAGACAAACAAGAGTCGATAAAAATGGTAGTGGCAACCGTACAGCATTTTGGGAGTGATACTACTGGTTCACCTTTTGTCAGTATAATGTGACCGGGTGAGATTTCAGTGAGGTAGCACTATAAATTCGGCAAGGAAGGCAAAAATGAATATATCGCAGCTTCCTAAACCACGTACTCACACTCACTTCACGCATTATCTTGCATACCGGGCAAACCGTCTTTAAATGACCTCAGCTGTTGAAAGGTTTGGTTTGGTCTATTTTGTTTAACATCCTATTAACAGCTAAGGTCATTTAAGGACGGCCTCCCGTGCGTGCGACATGCATGCGTGTGGTGAGTGCGTATGTGTGTTTTGGGAGGCTGCGGTATGTTCGTCTTAAGTCTTCTTGTGATAGGCCGGAACTTTTGCCGATTTATAGTGCTACCTCACTGAAGCATACTGTCGAAGACACCCAGCAGCACACCGGTCACATTATACTGACAACGGGCGAACCAGTCGTCCCACTCCAAATATGCTGAGCGCTAAGCAGGAGTAGGAACTACCATTTTTAAAGACTTTGGTATGTCTCAGCCAGGGAACAGAACCCAAAGCCTTCCTCACAGGGGCGAACGCTCAACTAAAGGCCAAAAGTGAGGCATTATCAAGGGAGACATTAGGAAGAAGAAAGTTGTTCAAAAAGAAGAGAAAAGATAAGATCCCAAATTTAGTCGCCTCTTACGATCATGCAATGGGGGCAGCAGGTACAATTCTTCCGCCCTACCTGCAGGGCAGGCTGTTGAAAGGACGTTAAAAATACAAAACCAAACCATGTATCTGATATTGGAAAACATACATTGGTTTGGGGATTTTATAACTTGTATGGATCAAGTATGATGATGGATCAGTTGTTTTAACATATTTTTTCAACGGAGGGGCGCGATACTTCAGTCGGTAAAGGGCCTGTAAAATGTAATATCAGACAGGTGTCTCGTTTGATTTGGTGGTTTGGTTTTCTCATTAAGCTGAGATCGCAAAGAAATGTCCTGTTCGTAGTTATGTCCTTAGATAACCAATTGTACCAACTGTTATGGATAACATGCACTGGGACCCGTATCTTGTTCAGTGAAGTAGCCACAAGCTACAACAAGGATGTGCACGCGGCCCTTAACCCATCAAACAAACAAATACTTGAAAGGGTTAATGAAAATCGTTCTGTGCAGGTGTAGACAATTAGTATAAGAGTATATTTACGTATTTTTGACGCTGTACTTACCGAGAACATTGGTACCTGGGGTCTTCCCTACAGTTTTGGTTATTTTCCTCACAGTCTCGTTGACTGTCCCATTAGTTGTGTTCCTTGTGAATGTTTCATAAGTGACGTCATTCTGTGTAAGTGATTGTTGGAAAGCCATGTCCACTATATTGTCCGGCATTATATTCCTGGAGTAACACATCATAGTGATAGACCAGTCAATCAAAGCAGTATAGGTACAAATAGAATAATGTTAAAATATAAGCTTAAGATTATAAAGAATCGCGAGAAAGATTAATTGCTGAATTAATTTAGTTAGATTATTGGATCCAGCATCTTGGAAACACTAAAGATTTAAAATTGTCCTAAATGAAAATATATTTCCAAATGGCGTTAAATAAGTAATATCGTAAAGTTTGATAGTTTACCGGAGTAAATCTGCAAATATATCTGATGTTTCTATAGTAGCTGTGTCTGTGGTGTCTGTATCACCTGACTGTACTCCGTGCCCTTTATTGAAACAAAAATATGATAGGCAGAACCTTAGCATTTTAACGGTTTTTTAAAACACTTGAAATAAAAACGGACAGAAAGATGTCTGTATGATTGTGTTACAATATAGATGTTGTAGGTGAATCATATCGTGTTTAATAGAAAAAAGTAACAAGCCATCGTAAATGACATCTGTATTATAATTATACAAATACCAAACTTGTAACATCTCGACTCTTTTGACATGATATGAAATAAAAACGAAATAAAGAACTTAAATATCGTGTTTAAAGACAGATTTATCAACTATAACCTGTATAAAATGTAACAGGTGTTATGATGAAGGTAAAAAATACCTGGTTTCATGATGAGAGCAAGGATAACGCCGACGACAGAGGACAGGCTATTAGTGGCGACGATGAACGTAATCGACACGAGACTAATCCGACCATTAGACTTGGGGTTCAGAGAAGCAGCGGCTATAACAAAACATACCATTTTAATTCATTTGAACAATTACAAGGTTCAGCTAATACAGACTGTTCAATGTTGTTTTAAAGTTCAATATGGAACATTTAGAAATTTATGAAATCACCAGGCTGTTATACATCACCTCTTCCAGATTTGGAAAGTTCTTTCGAATCTTATTTATTCATTTATTTTTACATTTCTTTCCTCGTCTCCTTTGCCCTAAGCATCATTGACGAGTCCAAAGAAGATCAAAACAGCTGTATTATGCAGTTTTAACACATGAAATGAATCCAAGAGGAACGGGTTATTATTGTCAGGTCTTATCCTTTCTCCTCTCTTTCATGAGTGGAATTTTTAGACTGGTAATCGAGCGGATTCAATTTTGGAAGTTATTCTTCAAATCCACAATTTTCAAACATATAACATTAATTAAACTACGATTAACACATTTATGCATTTATTGCACATTTTAAAGGAAGTATATAACACATAACTTTACACTTCAAAATACACATTTCAGTGATTGTTTTCATTTAACTAAATGTGTATATGCTTTTTTTCACATATTTTTTATATATTTTCACAGCTTTCACATAATTTTAACCATTTTGTACGGAATTTATTACACTTGTGACAATGACATCTTACCGGCAATCATGCTGCTGACTATTAGAGGTATTATCATCAACTTTAACATCCTGATGAACAGCTCCCCCGGTAAACCTGCGCAGAGAGAATAACATATACAAGTTAGAAATGATGGCATTATCATATGAAATACTCACCACATAATGGCGTCCGTGCCCCTAAGAATTGTACCTGCTGCCCGCATTGCATGATCGTAAGAGGCGACTAAATTTGGGATCGTATCTTTTCTCTTCTTTCTGAACAACTTTCTTCTTCCTAATGTCTCCCTTGACAATGCCTCACTTTTGGCCTTTAATTGAGCGTTCGCCGCTGTGATGAAGGCTTTGGGTTCTGTCCCCTAGCCGAGACATACCAGAGTCTTTAAAAATGGTAGTTGCTGCTCCTGCTTGGCGCTCAGCATATTAGGAGTGGGACGACTGGTTGGCCCGTTGTCAGTATAATGTGACCGGGTGAGGTGTCCTGCTGGGTGTCTTCGGCAGTATGCTTCAGTGAGGTAGCACTATAAATCGGCAAAAGTTCCGGCCTATCACAAGGAGACTTAACACGAACATACCGCAGCCTCCCAAAACACACACACGCACTCGCCACATGCATGCATGTCGCACAGCACGGGAGGCCGTCCTTAAATGACCTTAGCTGTTAATAGGACGTTAAACAAATAAACCAAACCAAACCCCCTAGCCACCTCCCTCGTATACCCAGCTACATCTACACATCGTAATGTGCGCCTGTTGTCCGAACATTGTATTCCGCCATATTGCGACAGCTCTGTTGCCGATGATATTATTGCAATTATCAATAATTTTGCAAATGTTTAAATTCTAATTTATAAATCCTATAATATTTGCATTAAATTGTTGGAATGTTACACATGCTGCATTATTTATTTGATGTTGATATTATTCGAAACTTGTTCCCATACGTGGAACTATATTATTCAGTGGAGTAATAATAAAATACGGCAAGCAAATAGACAGAGCTGCAGCTTTAAACTGGCATCAGAAGTATATATACCTTTCTTGACACTTACTTTGCAGTCTTTACAGAACCACATTGAATCTGAGACTTGTAAAATCGCATACTCCCGTTCCGTTTTCTTTAGGCATTGGATGCAATATTGAGACATGCATCGCTCGCATTCAAGTAGTTTGGCTTCATCCTCCGTGAACTCCACTTCACAGACAACACATTTCCATGCGTCATCCTCTGCATCACTACCCATAGGGGATTGGAAATTGTTTGACTGGCTTGTAGCAACATCTTGTGGTTGTACATCGGCAGTTGTAGTCAATTTCCCGGCTGATTTTGGGCGAGAAGGCCTACCGCGGCCTTTTTTCTCGACGTTGCTAGGGACGCCGGCATTGTTCTTCGTACGACCGGAAGACATTGTTCCGGTCTCTATGTAGAGAATTGCTTTTGTCAGCGATGTTTAGATAGTATCTTCCAAGTTCGATTAGAACTAGTTGCAGAGTGCCATCATCGGCTTTCTGATACTCTTTTTATGGCCTGTATCGGTTAAATAACCCGATATTCGCTGAAAAAACGCTAACCTCTTTTGTTGTCCTTCTGTGGTGTAGGGGAGATAACTCTAGTCTAGAGCATGGTAATGTTTATCAACAAGAAGATGGTTCGAAACATATGTGGAATATTGCGTAACAATGCGTAAATAAGATCATGATCAACGTGTGATTAACGTATTAAAAATGATCGGAATAGTTTTAGTTCACCTGGTCCTAAGGGCAATAGGGGAAACAGGGGCTAATCCTCTAAATCGCTACTAGTTCTGAACGACTGAATGCATTCTGGCCAAATTTGGTCTGGAGGATTATTGGGCAATGGAGATATAATATTGTATAAATGGAGGACATGGCTCTCTTGGGGCTAGAAAGGCTCTCCAAGGTTCACAACAAAAAATAAAGAAATAAATCTAATACTTCATTCAAAATAGCGCTGTTTTGTTGTTCAGTGTAATTTAGATCTTAGTTCGAGGCCCTGTTAAACCACGAGTCGTAAAGTTGTCTTCCTTCGTCATTTGTGTTACTATATATATCAAATAATTAGCCCGATGTATCATATGCACTATGTGTTGGTGATCCGAGGGTTAAGCTTTGAATTTCCTGTCGTAGTTGTACTGTGATGAATATTTATAATATGTGTTCAATACGCATCCATGTATGTAAATACATTGCGATCCATGTATTCATATAATCTTTTATTACATAATGCGATTGATTTTCCCTAGCTATAAACATAAGCTAAATTTTGAACAGCTGAAATGACTATTGCATGGTAACGTGCGAACTTTTGAACACCTGTGACGTTTCGGAATTTCGTCCTACCCTTTCAAGCGACTAAGTCTCTCAGATATCAACACTGCCGATGACAGTCATGGTGACTTCTACGCTTACAGAAAAGTTGAGATGTCAGTGATTCTAAGTGTGTTTTAGTGATTATGTAAATAAACAAGTATATCATGGGTGTCTGCGCAATAGTCCAGTATATTTGACCCTCGCTAATGGTAATCGACCGATGTTCTATTGTACTCGGCTTTCGGCCTCGTACCTCGTGTCAAATATTCTGGACTATTGCACAGAGACCCATGTTATATTTGTATAATAGACGACTTCCACTAGTAGGGTATCGGGCCGACCATCACTGCGCCATCGATACGTTCTTTTTTAAAGCAGCGGTATAAGCTGCGTGTATTTCTGGCTAGGCGATTGGGTGCCGTAGATCGTAGAGTTTGAGGCCCGGTCAGGGCACGAGTCATAAAGTTGTCTTCCTTCGTCAGTTGTGTTACTATGTTATATATATATATTAAAACCCCTCTGTAGTTCAGTTAAAAGTTACATCAAGGACGACTTTGATTTTCTTCAACATCTTCCTAAGCATGTGAAGCCTAAATCCAAACTTGTATCATTTGATGTCGTTAGTTTATATACAAATATACCGCATGAGATTGGATTAGAAGCTATAGACTATTGGTTAAAGAAATGCCCGAATAAGATAGATCAACGTTTTAGCAGGAAGTTTATTCTTGATGCTATGGATATTGTTCTTAAAAGAAACGTATTTTGCTTTAATGACATATTTTACCACCAGAAAAAAGGTACAGCGATGGGTACGAAAGTCGCACCTACGTACGCCACGCTAGTATTGTGATTTCTAGAAGAGAAATTGTACGATCTTGTTGAGACGAAACATGGTAGTGATTACCGTAGCTTGATTGAAAAGCAATTTAAACGTGTTCTTGATGATTGTTTCATCATATGGCCAGACGAATTAAATGTTGATGAATTTTGCAATGTTCTTAATTCTTTGCATCCTTCTATCTGTTACACAATGGAAGCAAATGAAAATACATTGCCTTTTCTTGATGTACTTGTTATTTTGAAAGACAATATGATTTCTACTGATCTATATGTTAAACCTACAGATTCTCATAATTATTTGAACTTTTATTCCAGTCACTCAAAACATATAAAGGTTAATATTCCTTTTAATTTGTCCTCACGTATCGTTACCATAGTCAGCGATAAAAATAATGTGGATAAAAGGCTTAAAGAACTTACTATATACCTAAAATCTCAAGGGTATCCTGACCAAATAATTAAAAAAGGCATACATATGGCTATAGAAAAGGGAGCATTTCCATCGCGTACTCGGGTAACGGAGAAAAGTAACCATGTTACTCCTTTCATTTCAACTTTTAATCCTCGCAATTATAACATGTTCCCCATTATCCGAAGTAAATGTGACGAAATTAAAAGAAGTAATGAACAGATGAAAAATGTTCTGAATCGTTGTGTTCTAACTAATAGTAAAAGACAACCTAAAAATCTAAAGAGAATTTTAACTAGATCACGTTTCGGAAATCATAACTTATCTAATGCTTGCGTGTCAAAATGTAATACACCACGTTGTGGGACTTGTAGCAATAGTATACAAGGAAGTGAAATTGAGTTAAGAGAAGGCTTTATTTTCAAGGTTAAAAAGAATATGAATTGTAAATCAAGCAATGTCATTTATGCTTTAATTTGTAGTAACTGTTCGGATTTTTACATTGGCCAAACTGGTACAGAGTTAAGAACTAGAATGACAGTACATAGGCAACAAATACGCACAGACCACTTAAGATTTCTACCGGTTAGTAAACATATACATCAATGTTCAAATGGTGAGTTTAAAATTTTTCCTATTTATCAAATGAGTAATGCGGATGTAATCAAACGCGAAGCAAAGGAATCTGAATTAATCAAACTTCTCAAACCCAGTTTGAACAGTACAACAAATATGTAACATATCGAGTAATATCAAAGTATCAACACATACATACATATATATATATATACATGTATCATACTTACTTAAGCATAATCTGTGCATATTTGATCTATGTATTTTTTTCATTTTCTAGTATTTTATTGCACAATGCATGTAATACAGTTTATAATTACAATATATATGAATTATTTCCTAAATTTAGTTGTAACCTCGCTAGCTCATATGGTAAGGTACATCGTCTTTTGATTCCGATATAACCTCTATTGTGGGTTCGAACCCCGTCGATTGTATATAATATATATATATATATTTTTTTTTTTAAATACATTTTTTTTATTATCATCAAATCTTTAAATCTCCACTTCATTGTTATGTCCCTTAGAATGTATAGTGACGTCATACATTTATGACGTCACGTCGACAATTTTAAAAAATAAAACATTCTGAAGAGTCACCTAGACGTGACGAAAGCGCTAGCTGCTGTGTCGTGTTTTTTTATTCTTTTTAAATATATATATATATATATATATATAATTAAAAGTAAATAATGTCCTTGTGATGGATATACATAGTAATAATAATAACAAACACAAACCTGAAAATCACAAGCGCTTTCACATGCTTTGAGAGCAAGCTCTTCAGGTATTATTACTATATATATATATATGGGGCAAAGAAGTAATTCAAACAGTGTGGACAATGAGGCTTGTTAAATTTTCGAGGCAATCCGCCCCTTCTTTGCCCCATATAATCATTACAAGTAATTCGTATCCTCCATACATTTATGTGAGGATCCAGTGTTATCTGGATTATACTGGTTATATTACTTCTTTGACCCATATATATATATATATTCAACGTCAGTAGAAATATAAATCAAATGAATATTTGTTGCTAAAAAGATAGATTATACTAAAATATCGATAATCTGTTACATTCTCGACATATTCTTCTCAACAAAAATTGCAAGTAACAAGCATTTAACTTAATAAATCACCATGGCCCAGTTGTTCAAAAGATGATTAGCCTAATCGCATTTTAACAACATTTTTCAAATCCTGATAAAATAATTTCTGGTAGAACTAGCTTGTCAAAACTTCATAAAATTCTGTAATTCTCTTCCAACTGCCATAATTTAAAGATGATATACTCACAGGTTTTGCATCAAATGATAAATGAAATTTTCACTAATCAAGTGATTAAAAGCTTATCACCTTTTGAACAGCTGGGCCCAGATATATGCATGTACAATCATACAGATAGGTCTCCAGTATACAGAACATGTAGATTAAAGTCTTCGGGCTACTTTATTCCGCGAGATTTATAAATACATATTTATAGTATACGGTGTACACCGTTAACAATCGGAATCAATATAACTACATGGTCAGACATGCATGTACGTACTGAACCATACATTTGCATCAAATGACCAAGAATTGAAATGTGGGAATGATATGTCAGAAATATTGAACTACATGAGAAAATCGATTTTTAATGATAACCGTTATTCGAATAAAAATTGATATCACAGGGCAGACCTTGATAAACTATAGATTTACAACTTAATTAATCTACAGATGTCCAACAGCGTCGGGATATAAATAGATTCCGTAGAAGTCTACCAGAAAATGGACAAAACGAAAATTTCTTTATAGCATTCCATCAGGACCATAACCTTTCAAACAGTCATCAGTTTAAAATCCAAAATGAAAAACAAAATAAGTTGCCCCTGATGTAATGTAAGTACTTGTTCATTGGATAACCCGTTTTATTTACAGATGACATCAAGAGACAGACGATATATTAGCACCTTTAAAAACAAATCGAAAATCAGATCATGTACTGTAAAAATATTACCCCGGTGAAAGCTGCCAGGTATAACCAAAATATGGTAATAGTTTTGGGCAAGAAGAGCTCTTAAATACTGGAGCCCGCCGGATGTCGTCAGTAGATTCCTGGACCATCGAGCTGACAGCATCTTGTTCGCGTCCACTACTCGGAAACACTATACATTAAGGGTCATTTAGTGAGTGCGGGTTTTTAAGAACTGTATTTTTTTAAATTGGAGACCAAGATATTAAAGTACTCAATTCGAACCTGTGGTTGAACTATTATTTAAAAGATCGATAGTTACCGGAGAGTGGCCGTGTTACATTTGTTTCTCTAGAGACAATCGTTTTGAGCGGAGATACGCATTCATCGGTGCCAAGGAGCATAAGGTTTGTCGATTCAAGGAATGAATCTCGAATTCAGAACGGCAGGGACGCCGGAATTCATGTTCAAGGAGAGACGTCACTTTTCCCCAACTTCCTAAGACAAAGAATCAAATAGAGAAACAGAATAGAGGAAGAAAGTGTAAATCCCGCGCCAAAAAGAGGAGACTTATTCGAAGCCGGAGGTAATTGTCACAAAGTATTTTATGACATTTGTGTTATGAGACATTGATTTAAAATTTCAATTTTATAAATCAGATGCTTTAACTGAATAATCATTTGCCTTTTCATCTGCAAACTTTTGCTGTTAAGACTCCTACCATACAGCTGTTTCGTCCTGTTAAGACTTGTACCATACAGTTGTTTCGTCCTGTTAAGACTTGTACCATACAGCTGTTTCGTCCTGTTAAGACTTGTACCATACAGTTGTTTCGTCCTGTTAAGACTTGTACCATACAGCTGTTTCGTCCTGTTAAGACTTGTACCATACAGCTGTTTCGTCCTCTTAAGACTTGTACAATACAGCTGTTTCTTCTTTCAAGGACTCATCAGTGTTTTTTAAAGGCATAAGAGTCCAGATGGGAATGTACAAATGACCCATAACTGTATAATTTTCATAATTTTCAATACTTGATTTCTAAGCAACACTATTATATTTCTTTTAGTATTAACAAAACACTATTTCCTCAGTCCAGACGCAAATACAATGAATGGCTTGTTGCGCATTTGCCATATAGGTACCGTTTTTAATGAAATACTCATTTTAAAAGACCTCCTAGCTAATCTAACCATGTTATCATAGAAATTGCGTTGATCAGTCCATTTACAATAGTACCCGTGTTATTATTGTCAAACGTTTTAAGCCAAGAAATACCAGTCAAAGATAAGACCAAAAACCCTACATGTAACAATCCAGTCAACCATAACGTCAGTTAAATTGCTATGATTATACATACCCCATCACGTATACCATAATGTAGAAAGGATGATTTATTGGTCATGGTACAGAAATCAAATTATACATTCATTGCCCTGGTACGATAAGAACACAAAGCAAAGATAAGACATCTATTAAAATATAGATGTAAGTGATGAAGATAAGACACCTCCTATTAGAATATAGATGTAAGTGATAAAGATAAGACACCTACTATTAGAATATAGATGTAAGTGATGACGATAAGACACCTCCTATTAGAATATAGATGTAAGTGATGACGATAAGACACCTCCTATTAGAATATAGATGTAAGTGATGACGATAAGACACCTACTATTAGAATATAGATGTAAGTGATGACGATAAGACACCTACTATTAGAATATAGATGTAAGTGATGACGATAAGACACCTACTATTAGAATATAGATGTAAGTGATGACGATAAGACACCTCCTATTAGAATATAGATGTAAGTGATGACGATAAGACACCTCCTATTAGAATATAGATGTAAGTGATGACGATAAGACACCTACTATTAGAATATAGATGTAAGTGATGACGATAAGACACCTCCTATTAGAATATAGATGTAAGTGATGACGATAAGACACCTCCTATTAGAATATAGATGTAAGTGATGACGATAAGACACCTATAATAATATAGATGTAAGTGATGACGATAAGACACCTACTATTAGAATATAGATGTAAGTGATGACGATAAGACACCTCCTATTAGAATATAGATGTAAGTGATGACGATAAGACACCTCCTATTAGAATATAGATGTAAGTGATGACGATAAGACACCTCCTATTAGAATATAGATGTAAGTGATGACGATAAGACACCTCCTATAAGAATATAGATGTAAGTGATGACGATAAGACACCTCCTATTAGAATATAGATGTAAGTGATGACGATAAGACACCTACTATAAGAATATAGATGTAAGTGATGAAGATAACACACCTCCTATAACAATATAGATGTAAATGATGACGGACTGTGTCTGGTGTTATGGTTCTACAATATTGTTGTCCCTTACTAACAGTTCTGTTGTTTGGTGTTATTACATCTGGCAGCAATGACAATGATTGTTATATTTAATTCAACAATCATTGTCATTGCTGCCAAGTGTAACAACATTATACAGTGAACTGGTATCCCGCCTGAATACCTGGTATCACATCTCTGTTCGTTGATCAGTACTTGTTTTCTGTCGAATTAAAACAATAAAAGAGCTGTGCATATATTATTCTATTTTATTGCTTACACATACAGTGGGAGCCGCTTATTATGATATGCTATTTGCCACAGAAAATTATCATAATAATCGATATATTATAATAGTCATCAAGATCTTTTACATCCTGTTTAGTTTGTCATAACAGAAAGTGAGTTCTGAACTATTATAATATAATCACTAGCCATAAATTAATGTGGAAATAGGGAAAGATATTCATACAAATTGATATATTGACACTTAAAATATATTGTTAATCTTTTTAATTTCAGTGTATCGGAAAGTTTTAAACGTATTTTACTTTGTCATCGTAATGATCGATCTGCTCTAGAATTCTACTTTAACTTTCAAAAAAAACTTTGAACTATCGTTATGCTACATCTTATATTACGATACTCTAATGTAACAGTCAATACGATGAAAAACTTTCATTTTAAATTAATACTAATTGTCTTACAATGTATTTAAGACAACACTTTATTACCGCGGATGCTTTGTTTAGACTATTGTTATGAACTGACTGAGTGGAAATGAGATGTGAAAAAATGCCTGGATTAGACAGGTATTCACCTCGGGCGATGTAATTAGCCAGACCTATTGTCCATATGTATCATGGACACCTTACCTGAAGTATTACCTAATGAAACCAAGTTAAGATAGAGAAAAATATAATAAACAGGACCAAAGATCGGTAATCCGGACGGAATACCAGGGATACGGGGGTTGGTATCTGAGGAGAAATATGGTATCCGTGTGACTACGGAATACCACCAATTTTGAGCCTGGTATAAGATCATAACATACACCGTTTTCCCTCAGCATTGTTTACTTGCTTACTTAACAAGACAGCATAACCGAGTATCACACTGACAGCTCACGTCATCCACAGAGCGCTAAACATTTGGGCGTCATCATTAGATGTCGCCAAACTACAACAATAACATGACGTCATCATACACACTAATGATCAGCGAACAATGTGGGGTAACATTATTGTAACTTATTGTGTTGTTCGATTTAATAGAGTTTGATATAGTTTACCACTTAATACGTTGAATTTGATACCGGCATAATTATTCATGAGTTTCCTGGAATGTTTTATTTTGTTATTATGTGTGTTCATAGTTACTCTCTAAACCATAAATCATAATGTTGGGTGTGTTGTACCGTGAACGTTAAACCGACACAAACGGACTACATCCAACACTCATAGAACCAGAAAAGGGTATCTTACGCTTGGTTGGTATATATGGAGGGTATACGAGAATATGTTTATAGATCAAGACACTTGAAAGCGACATCAAAATATACATCAAGGTAAAACAATAATCAGACTCAGATTCATACTCATACATTTATAAACATTACTCTGATGTACAATGGTAATGTCTGTATAAATTGACTTCAGAAAAGCTCCCAAACCAGATTCCGCTGTGTTTACACCTGTACATAGTTTCTCTACCTACCTATCCATGTCAACAGGTCTGGAGACGGGTTCCCCTCTCGGATACCAAATCCCACAGCGAATCCGCAGACTGCCCCTGCGGTAGTCAGAATGAGTATCAAGTTATCCTTCATCCATCGTCCGATGGGAGAGACTTTCCTGTTGGTAGGCATGCTGTTACTGTATCAAGCGCAGGAGTCTTACTGTCCAACGAAGCGTTGAGGTTACACTATGTATATTGCTGTACGTTGTCAACGTTACTACATACGTACAATGCAATTATATTCCTTATCGATCACATATATGTTTCCACAAGGCTTTTAATATGACGGTATGTTCAAAACCTCAGTAGACGATGTCAATTCCAATACTAAATTCTACTTCATTTTAAAAGTTACTGAAGTTTAAAGTCTGGGTAATCCGATATTTCCGATTAAAATATACGAGAAAAAATTCTAACCAGTCTGTATATTATCTCAGATACCTGCTTCACTCGCTCCACGACGTGTTGCATGTAAATTTAGTTTGTGCAGAAAAATCACGACTTCTGGTTAAAAAACGAAAACTGCAAGGCACAATATAAAAGAACCGATATGTACAGTGATATCCTTCGGGAAATAATATGTATTATCCTCTCTCCTTCTCAGTCAGTAACACTGCCAACTGAGGTGAAACCTAGCAATGGGATAGGACAGGTAGACAGGGTAAGTAGAAATGAACAAACGCTGATAGAACACGGACTCTACTAGGTGAAAAAGAGTCATGTAGGCGGGTATGCTTTTCGCCTGCTGGAAGATTTTGCCAATTTCACTCTTCCACGGTACATTTCGGTTTTGTCTTGTGTTGAATGATATACGTTCCTCATGATTCACTATGGAATCTGTGTATGGCCGTCTTCATTTCTTGGAAAAGCATACATAACACGAAAACCAAGGCGTTCTTTAAATTTTGAATTTGGATCGTTTGCATGGTTCTAATCGGTGTTTGATTTTGCAATTATTAAGTGAGAAATCAGGGTTTGCAAAGAAATGAAGCATGGAAAAACAACCGAATGTTCACGTCAAACAGAATTGTTCAAGACTATTGAATCTTAAAACTACCAAAAACTAGGAATGTTGCAAGAAACAGAGAACTTTAGTAAATAGATTAAAGAAACTGTCTATTTTTGAATACTTTAGATCTTGGTGCAGTGTAAAGATTTTTGACCCATTAGCAAACCATTTTTCCATAAAAGCGATCAAATGAGACAATGATATTATTTTGTATAAAACTAACAGTCTTGGCTGATCAAAGCAAAGTGTGTGAAATTTTTAATTCTCATTTTAGTACTGTGGCAGAAAACATAGGGAGAAACATAAAAAAAATTAATCTTGATACCCATGAAAGTGTTGTAAACATTGAAAATCATGTTGACTTTCCTTTTTCTTTTCTTTTTCCACTTTGTACTAATGATGCCACCATGGTTTTATCTTTATCAAAACTCAAAAAGAAGAAAGCCACAGGGTCTACCTGCATATTATCTACTGATTCCATTAGTCCAATGCTTTAGGATCTTCCAATTTTTTTCTATTTCCAAATGTACCTTTCCAGATCGTTTGAAGTCTGCTGAAATAACTCCAGTATTAAGGGAAAATGACTCTTTAGATATAAGTAATTATAGGCCAGTCAGCATACATCTCAGTATTTCCAAAGTCTTTCAAAAACTCTGCATGATCAACTGTCTACCTTTTGCAAAGATACTTTTCATCCTTTTTTAGCTGCCTATAGGACTGGCTTTGGGTGTCAAACCACTTTGCTGCGCATGCTCGAGGACTGACGACAGGCCTTGGATGGTGCCAACCAGGTTGGGGCCATTCTTATTGATCTCTCAGAGGCCTTTGACTGTCTTCAACAGTACTTAATCTCCAGGAAGCTCTCATCTTATGGGGTTTCGACTGAGGCTGTTAGTCTCATGTGTAGCTATATTGGAAACAGGAAGCAGCGAAGGGACTTGGAGGCAACACTAGCGATTGGATGTCTCTCATCAAAGGGGTACCGCAGGGTTCCATCCACGTGCCTCTTATTTGTAATATTTTTATGAATGGTATTCTTGTTGTACTACAGAGGCTACTCTGTGTGATTATGCAGATGATAATACCTTAGGTTATTTCAGGAGTAACATTCATACCTTGAGAGATCAGGGGTAGAAATTCAGCTAAAACTTATGGTATTCCAGACGAAATACCATAAAACAGTGACCTGGTATCCCGTCTGAATATCTCGTATCCCATCTCCGTTCATTTATCAGTACCTGTTTTCTGTCGAATTAAAACAATAAAAGGGCTGTGCATATATTATTCTATTTTATTGCTTACAATAAAAATTAACACATGCAGTGGGAGCCGCTTAATATGATATGCTATTTGCCACAGAAAAAGATCATAATAATCGATATATTATAATAGTCATCAAGCTCGTTTACATCCTGTTCAGTGTGTCATAACAGTAAGTGAGTTCTGCCCTATAATATTGTAAT
This sequence comes from Pecten maximus, assembly GCF_902652985.1. Taxonomy (NCBI): domain Eukaryota; kingdom Metazoa; phylum Mollusca; class Bivalvia; order Pectinida; family Pectinidae; genus Pecten; species Pecten maximus. The sequence goes on along the minus strand of NC_047028.1, from coordinate 5,177,793 downwards.
CACTAGCCATAAATTGATGTGAAAATACGGGAGGATAATTATATCAATTGATATATTGATAACTAGATTAGAATAGCTTGTTCATCGTTTTTTATTTCAGTGTATCAGCAAGTTTAAAACATATTTTACTTTGTCATCGTAATGATCGATCAGCTCTGGAATTTTACTTTAACTTTCAAAAAAAACTTTGAACTATCGGTATGCTACATCTAACCTAACGATACTGTAATGTAACAGTCAATACGATGAAAAAAAAAAACTTTTATTATAATATGATACTAATTGTCTTACAGTGTATTTAAGGTAACACGTTTATTACCGCGGATGCTTTGTTTAGACTATTGTTATGAACTGACTGAGTGAAAGTGAGATGTAAAACCAATACCTAGAGTAGCCAGGTATTCACCTCGGGCGATGTAATTAGCCAGACCTATTGTCCAGGTGTCTCATACGGGCATCTTACCTGAGGTATTACCTAATGAAACCCAGTCAAGACAGAGAAAAATATAATAAACGGGGTCTCATATATATACATAAATAACAACCGATTCAGGTACGAGAAAGATCGGTAATCCAGACGGAATACCTGGGATACGGGAGCTGGTATCCCGAGGAGAAATTTTGTATCCGAGTGACTACGGAATACCGCCAATTTCGAGCCCTGGAGATGGTTTAGATAGATAGGCCAGTATTTGAATAAACTTGTTTAATGCCAACGGTATGAAAGCAAACCCTGAAAAATTCCAGGCTGTTTGTTTAGGAATAAAACTCTTTATCATTTCGATATTTTAAACACTAAAATTGTCAGCTCTATGTAGAAAAGCCTCCAAACAGTTAGCAGTTCTAAATAGGATAGGATAGAATATTTCTTACCAAAATTTTTAATCTACAAATGCTTTGTTTTATCCAATTAATGTCCCCTTATTTGGCTTTTTTGCAGTGTTTCTGCTTCAAAGAACATTAAAAATGTGCAAGAAAGGGACTTGCGATTGGTCTTTAATGACCATGATTCTGACCTGAGAGAACTGCTTGCTAAATCTGAGTTATATATATCTTTCCCCCATATTCACAAGATGAAACTTATCACTTTAATAAGTATTATTAATATTATTAGTAATATCGCTCCAGCTTATATTTGTAATCTCAGTAATAAACAAGAAACTATGTATAATTTCAGGGCAGAGAACAAAGCACATATTCCCAGTGTTAACACCATCAGGTATGGCAAAATGTCCTTCAGATACAAGGCGTCTCGTATATTGAACAGCCTTCCAAATACCCTTCGAAAAGTTGAAAACTATGTAGAATTTCGGAGTCTGCTCCGTATGTGGGACGGCCCGGACTGTAAGTGTACAATATGTTCAGCTTAACTTTTTGTCCTGTGGTGTACGCCTTTCTGTTTACTTATTACATATGCTCGGTATGTGTGCTTTCAGAGATATGACTTGTGATGTTCTGCTCTGAAAATTGTATGTGTTGTGTCTCGTATATATTTTGTCTCATATTTTGATTTTGTCCTTCTACATTTCAGTTTAATTTCATTTATTTAAAATACTTTCACGATTATTTTTCTTTAAATGTTTACTATATTAGTATGTTTTCTGGATTTTTTTTCCTTGCTACATTAGCATATATGTTTATTACACTTTTTTATAGTGTTTAAATTTACACCTTAGTAAAACAGTGCCTATGTTATACTGGTGTTCATTCTTAGATCTTTGTTTTCTTAATCCATAACTGTGTGATGTAAGTTAAATCTATATATGTGATTGTAACTAATAAGTGCTGTGATATATTGTTGTTTTGTTAGTATATCTGTTTTATTTATGTTTTTTTTTCAAAATACAAAATATTACGACCTTAAGTTACTCTGTTGTGTATAAAGTTTCCTGTAAGAAGAAGCAAATTGCCTGAAAAGTTGTTTATTTACAGTCTACGGTGAAGTGATAGTTAAACCTGAAACTTGTTTTTCGATAAAATCAGGCACATTTTTAATACACTGGTCAGGTTTCAGCGTCAATGCACAACAACACTGGGACAACAGGAAGTGATGCTGTTGTTGTATGTAGGTGTGATGGTATAATAGAACACACGGGTACACGAAAGACACTACTGTGACTGGTGAGCTGTGAAATTTTCTGCTCCTGTGTTTTATGGAATTTATTATGGTTTCATCATTTCTTTGGCCTTAAACTTTGCACTGATCATCATTTTTACCATCATACTCTTGATATAAAAAGTTATGTGTGATTTGATGGTTTGTAAAATGAAAATGAAAATATGAAAATGTAAAGCACTAGAAAAAAACCAAAGGGCCCACTTTGGGGGCATCTGCCCGCGAACCTCGTACTCCTCCAAGTCAATTTAAATTGATGTGGACTGTTGTTTCCCATAGTGTGTGAACACCTGAGCATATACATCATGTGGGGTGCGGTACAGTCTACTTGTACTACAGTTTTCTTACCTGTGGACCTTACTATTATCAGTATATATCTGTTACTTCATATATAGATAACAGACACGCACATCTGTATTATGGACATGTTAATTGTGGTAAGGACAATTTCAACTTACTGGTCTTGGAATGTCTGCAGTATCTACAACAGGAATCGAGAACTGTCTATGTCATTGATAATTCTATTGACATTGCATGTATTCAAGAGACATGGTTAAATTCGTCTATTCTAAATAAGGACATCAATATAACAAATCATCGAATTGAGCCCCTCGACAGATCTAACGGTCAAAGACATGGCTGTATTGGTATCTACTTGAGGGAAAATGAAGGTACCATACTTTTGTGTACTTCATTTTTGTCATTATTTGTTTCATCACCTGATGCAGTGCTGATTCGTATATACGTATCAATGTATATTATGTTCATTAGTTACCGGGTAGTCTAGGAAAGTATCACTGTCATCTCTTTGTTGTTAAAATGGAAGAAGTATAATTTAAATGAGACTATATCATTTACAACGGTACTACTCAAGTGAACATATACACCATTTGTGCAAAGTCGTCAGTTAATATATGAGTTATTAGTTAATTAATTAATTGGTTTGGTCATATAACAATATCCTGAGTATGATACGTATACAACTGAAATGCGATAAGAAGGACGTCTGTTACTTAATGATTTGAAATATTGACATTTTCTAATCATTTCCTCTCTTTAACGAAAACCACATAATGATCCCGACCTAACATTGAATGGAAGCAAAATTCCAGTTGTCGAGCAGACCAAATTCCTCGGACTAATTTTCGATTCAAAACTCTCCTTTGTTCCACATATTAAACACCTAAAGGATAAGTGCTCAAAGGCAATCAATATTTTACGCGTTCTATCCCATACTGACTGGGGTGCGGACCGTGAAATGCTCTCGGCCTTTATAGGGCACTTATTCGATCAAAACTCGACTAGCAATGGTGATCCGTGTAGCATGCTGCGGATACCTTTTCCCCATCTTTTGAGCCATCAGTGTAGATCTGAACGTGATCGGGAAAATCTTTAATGCATTCCCGAAAGGAGGATTTGTGTTCTTCGGGTAATGCACTCACTTTTGCCCTCTCGTGTAGAGTAAGGTTAATATCCGGTGTTTCGACAAGCCATGGCGGTACATCCGATACGGTGTATTCGCCTATGTTGTCTAAGCTTATGTTAAGTTCATGAAGAAAATTCGAAATTCTAATGCCAAATGTTGGTAAGAGTTTTTGATTTTGAGTGAATATGTTTCGGTATTGCGGATTGACAACAAGATCAAAAGCTGGTTTTTCGGGTTGGATTTCAATTGGGCGGCATATTGAAGAGCAAGTTTTTTCCTTCGGTCATTTAAAGATGGTTCATTTGCCTCTACATAAAGGCTCTGCACTGGTGTTGTTCGGAAAGCACCGAGTGCTAGACGTAATCCTTGATTATGGATAGGATCCAACATCTGCAGGTAAGAATTCCGTGCCGATCCATAAACGATGGACCCATAGTCGAGTTTTGATCGAATAAGTGCCCTATAAAGGCGCAAGAGCATTTCACGGTCTGCACCCCAGTCAGTATGGGATATAACGCATAAAATATTCATTGCCTTTGAGCACTTATCCTTTAGGTGTTTAATATGTGGAACAAAGGAGAGTTTTGAATCGAAAATTAGTCCGAGGAATTTGGTCTGCTCGAAAACTGGAATTTTGCTTCCATTCAATGTTAGGTCGGGATCATTATGTGGTTTTCGTTTTTGGCAGAAGTGCATGCAGACAGTTTTTGATCTGGAAAATTTGAAGCCGTTTTCATCTGCCCATGTTTGTAGTTTGCGCAAACATTGTTGAAGTTGTCGTTCTATCGTGTGCATGTTCTTCGACCTATAGCAGATCAAGAAGTCATCAACAAATAGAGACCCTTCAGTTGACTTACCGAGACATTTAGTTATACTGTTGATTTTCAGACCGAAAAGAGTTACGGAAAGGATCCCACCCTGAGGGACTCCCATTTCCTGTTTGGCTGTTTCAGAATACGTTGAGCCAACGCGAACCTTAAAATGTCTGTCAGATATGTAGTTTGAAATGAATTTAGGGAGATTCCCATGTACACCAATTTCATGCAGGTCTTTCATAATACCATATTGCCATGTAGTATCGTATGCTTTCTCCAGATCAAAGAACACAGTAACAAGATGTTCCTTCTTTGCGAAAGCTTCTCGAATAAAGGTTTCTAATCTGACCAGGTGGTCTAATGTTCCTCTGCGGTTTCTGAATCCGCTTTGGGGTGGACTCAAAATATTATTGGATTCAAGGAACCAAACTAGTCTAGTGTTTATCATCCGTTCAAGTGTTTTACAGACGCAGCTTGTTAGAGAGATAGGGCGATAATTATTTGGTTCATTGGCGTCCTTACCAGGTTTTGGAATTGGAATAATTGTAGATTCCTTCCAAGACTCGGGGATCTTATCGGAAGCGTATACTTGATTAAAAATATATAAGAGACATCGTAATGATGATTCTGGTAAATGTTTCAGGAATTGGTACGGAATTTCATCTGGCCCAGCTGCTGAATCGGTCGATCTTTTTAGCGATTCAAGCAACTCCTGGAGATCGAAAGGCTTGTTGTAACTCTCTGTGTTGGATGATTTGAAGTTAAGACGTTTCTTTTCTTTGTCTTTTTTGAAAGTTTGGAATTTTTTGGAGTGATTTTTGGCGGATGAGTTCTGGTCTATATTTCTAGCAAATGCATTTGCAATTTCAGATGTAGAAGAGAAAATTTGGCTATTGTTGATAAGATGGGATGCTGGTGCTGTTTTTCGTTTTCCACTTATTTTTCGTATCTGATCCCATATCTTTTTTGATGATGTGTTTGAAGATATTTTAGAAATGTATTCCTTCCAGCTATTCTTTTTGTCGGACTTAATAGATCGCCGAGCCTTCGCCCTCCAAATTTTAAAATTATTGTAATTTTCAGTTGTAGGGGAAGTCAGAAATCGTCTTAGAGCTGCCTTTCGGCCGGATCTATCGATAAAAGATTCTTCAGATAAAAGGAACTTTGTAGGTTTTGGGACGGACTTTGGTATCGTTTTTGTGGCAATAGAAGTTATCGTTTCAGTGAATGTTTTAATTGGGTCATCGAGGTTAGTGAATTTTTCTACAGTAAGCTCCTCTTTGCACAGGTGTTGAAATTGGCCCCAATCTGCTTTGTGCACATTCCATCGAGGAAGTGGTTTATCAAGAGGGGTCCTAATATTCCTAAGAAAAAAAGGGAAGTGGTCACTCCCACATAGATCATCATTTACCCTCCATTCATAATCGAGTAAAATGGATGGTGGCATAATGATAGGTTTATGTGGGTACGAGAGCCTGTAGCAGGGTGTAGATATGTTGGGGTATTATTGTTAAAAAGACACAGGTTGTTTTTATCTATAAATTCCTCAATACGTCTTCCTCTCTCATCTGTGTTCGGGGAGCCCCACCGACTGTTATGCCCATTAAAATCTCCGAGAATTATGTATGGTGCTGGGAGTTGCGAGACGAGGTTATTAAGTTGCTCACTAGTGAAAGCAATACTCGGAGGAAGATAAATTGAACAGACAGTTACTTGTCTGTGTAAAGTTGCACAGACAACAACAGCCTGTAAATTTGTGTTTGACGTGATAATTCTGTGAGGAATAGTTTTATGGACAGCTACAGCTGCGCCACCTCTGTTTCCTACCGTTGCGATGCTGTTGTAGAGCGAGAAATTTCTGATAGTAATTGGGTTTTTTAACATGACCTCCTGCAGGCAAAATAAGGCAGGTCTAAATTCTTTTGATACATTTTGAAACTCTTCTAAATTTGCCCTTAGTCCGCGTATGTTCCATTGTAGAATAAAATTGTTAGTATTGCTGACCACTATCCAGGTTCTTGATGGACGTTCTTTGGACTGACAGGACTACTTGGAGTAGGTTGTCTGGTAACAGCAGCATTGCTGTCACCAAACTCGCTGTCGTCCGCAAGAGCGTCGTACCTGTTATGACCGTGGATAGGGTCATTTGAGCCTTTGCTGGGCTTTGTGTTGTTTAAGGAAGGTAATCTGTGTAGTTTTACCTTCGGTTTTCGTTGGTCTTGAGGTGGTGTGGTTTCTGGTTGTTTATTGGTGTTACCAGCAATCTTATTAAGGTCTGACGGCTGTGATACAGTCCGTCTATGGTGGGTGACCCTCGGCGTCGATGTTTATGTTATATGGCGTGCAAGTGTATGTGCTGAAGGTGCTGGCATATTGGTCTTGATAACTGCCGTTTCGTCAGGCTGGGAAGGTCTAACTGATGTTGAGGTGGTCTTAGACGCTACCCTTCCTGACTTGAAACGGCATGCCAAACCGAAAAGAATCTTGTCATTCCTTTCGTCCATCAAAGGTGGTACCTCCGCACCGAAAGCTGGCTTATCAAAGTAAGCTTGTACTTTCGCATCGCTGACTGTAATTTGATGCTGTTGTGTTTTGGATTTTGTTATTGATGCATAGGACAACGCAGCAGGGTCATTACTCTCGACCGCACTCCTGGCGTCAGGGAAGGAAATGTTGCGAGTATATTTTACCCGCAGAACTTCCCTCTCCTTCTTCCAGGAAAGACAGTCTCGAGATGAGGCTGCATGGTTGCCCTTGCAATTAACACATCGTTTGCCGGTGATATCGCAACTATCAGCGTCATTTTGGCCCTCTCGTCCGCAGTGTTAGCAAACCTCTCTCCGCCTGCATCTGTCCTCATGATGGCCGTATCTCTGGCAGTTACGGCATCGTAGAGGAATCTCATGTAACCTACCATTACCGATGGAGGAAGGTTTGGCACCGCGAACGTGAGGACGAACGTATTTGTGCTTAGAGTTTGGCGTTTTATTTTGATCCGCCTTACCTCCGAGATCGGGATATTCTCCGATTTGAAATGTTGCAGAATCTCTGCGTCAGTGTCGTTCTGCAAGGCAGGGCATCTGATTACCCCTTGCTGAAGTTAAGAGACTGATGGGCCCTAACATGGACACTGATCCCAGAGAATCCTGACAATTTCAGGAGATTATCCGCCTGTTGCTTGCGGAAGACCTCAACAAGGAGGTCTCCCGATCTCAAAGGCTTGACGGATTTAGCTGTACCGATGCATCCTTTGATAGTTTTCTGGATGATAATGGGCGATAGCGATGATATTTTTTTCCCAGTCTCCTTCGCTGATATAAGGAGATACTGAGGGAAAGTCGTATCGGAAGTTGTGATGTTTGTGTTGTTTAGTTTATTCTCATTTTGGGGGTTTGGGTTTATTTTAGACATGTTAAGTAAGTATGTGATTCATTACGCGTGCCCCCACCCTCCTCCGAGCCCAACAAGGGGACACTGCTGGAGGCGCGGCTCTCCAGCGCCGAAGTGTCAGGGTTACACGGCAAACAGGTTGACTCAAATTGGAACTGCTGTGAAAGCCTTCTGCTACACTAATACCCAGCGCTCACCGATCATTCTCTCCCCCCCCCCCCCCCCCCCCCCCCCCCCCCGCGAAACAATCGATGTGGGCAGAGCACCAGTGTACCCAGTCTCGGGACGTGGACCCAGCTTTCTTGGAGACAAAGATGACAGATCAACAGATGACCTCATTGAGGAAGTCATATCGACTGCAGAAATAGATGAGGACAAGGATGAAGACAAAGATTCTTAAATATATATATATAAATTATTATCAATTAATTGCTTTGAAAGAATGAATCTACTTATTTTTTTTTTTTTTTTTTTTGATGATTTGTAATAAATTGTAATGTTTCCTTACATTTCCGATTTTGTCAGTTTTGCATATTAATTAGCGGCATTTTAAATTAGGTCATATCCTTACACCACACCTAATATTCTGAAAAGAACACAAAACAGGTCACTTCATTCTTAGAATAGCTTTTCTATTGTGGTTGAAACAGGTCACACAAACTCGTGGTTGTTGTATATGGTATTTCTTTCACTCTCGTTAGTTATTTTTCAAAAGTTACAAAAACACTCGATAAAGCAGGTGTTTTTTGTAACTTCTGAAAAATGACTAACTCGAGAAAAAAAGATACCATATACAACAACCACTCGTTGTGTTACCTCTATATATCACCCTTGAACAGTAGGGACAGTATATGTCTACTGTACAAGACGCAACGGAGTAGTATCTCTGATGTTCCGGTTTCACTTTCACTTTTCAATTTTTTATTTTTTTTTCAATATGTCAAATGAATTGGACATCAGAGCCTATGCCAATCCTTTTCAATGTATTACGACCAAAATCTGTTTTTACATGTATTATTTTGCCTTGGTATCCATTATCATAGTAAAGGCAGATAACTCCAAATCATTTTAGAATGTGAACGAAATTTATGATGTCAATTATCAACATACACTTGATGCAGATTTACTTATAAGCTGTCACGCATGAATTTGGCAGAAACATATCATGTTCTTGTTTAGGGGACACTAAAGAGACCGGAAATAAGGTATTAATTCATTTCATGTTGATCGTGTAAACTAAAAGATATAACATAATCTCACATAGCAAAATCGTGAAAAAATAGAACGACAAATACACAGAGAAACAAAAGAGTACATTAGTTCGTATTGGTGCTGTGTTAATCGTTTATTTCAGCAATACGTTATGTACAACAGTAGAGGCACGTGAAGCCGCATGACAAGTTTGCTTTATATCAAAACATTCATTCTATCACACTTATACTGTTAATACTATATATCCAGAAGTCTGACAGCCACGATCTATATAAATACCAACATGTACCATTTACCTGAAAATACGTTCAGGAAATTGGAGAGAATATGTCTGATTATCTTACCGTACAACCGGGGATGCGTTCTTAGATGTTTCTACTAAGAGGACTATCGAGACCCCAACATCGAAGGAGACGAAAAAAGTTAGCCCAGGTAGAGTCAGGGGTGTTCCAATCTAATGGACACTGAAGATGTCTGGTTATTTGCAAAAGCAAAATGCGAACAAAATGTAAATGTTCAAGGAGACCGTCGAAAAAGTACCAAGACAAAAGGTGTTCTTGAAGGTTAAGCGTTGTATGCATCATCGATGGCACACATCAAGAATAATACCATGTTCAAATCAGAGCGATGACACCGGAACAGAAATAGATTTCTGGAAGTGTTCTGTTGAACATTGACATGGTCAATTTTACTTGATGGCCTGCTCAGGTTAGTCATCAGAACAGAAATGGATTTCTGGAAGTCTTCTGTTGAACATTGACATGGTCAATTTTACTTTATGGCCTGCTCTGTTAATTTCTTCGATGAAATCATCTAACGTTTCTCTTGGCACCAGGAAAAAGCTATCCGCAATAAGCAGTCTCAAGAAGAATATAAACCGAAACGATTTACATATACATGTTTATCCAGACAATGAGATATTTATAGCGTCCGGTTAACAATGATTTCCAACTTGGTTACCAATGGTGTCCAACTTGGTCACCAATGATTTCCAACTGGGTTACCAATGATGTTCAATTGGGTTACCATTGAGGTCTAATTGGGTTTCCAATGATGTCCAATTGGGTTACCAATGATGGCCAATTGGGTTACCAATGATGTCCAATAGGGTTACAGAAACAGTGCATATGACGTCATTAATACCATGGGAACCTCAGATGAACAACACAAAGAGTAAAGAGGTCAGCAAAGTATTGAAGTAAAACATCAAATTATAGATGCTGTATTCATTTCGCGGTTACATAAAGATATGAGCTTCCTTGAAGCGAGGAGATTTTAAAACGTGGCCTGTGAAAACGTCAAAATCATTTTACCAAAAGTACACTTGCTGTTGTGATTCAAAACATATTTCGTTATTGAATGTTTTCTTTTCAGATTTGTAATAAAACCACAAGGATTGAACGAGAGAATGGATTGATTTATCGACGTATTAACCGAAAACTAAAGTGATTCTAATACACAAACCTCTACACGGCTTATTCTGGGAGCACTTCAGTTTTTGGTGTTTACATCAATAGAACTTGTTATTAACTCGTTTAATCCATAAATAAATGCCATTAAAACCTATTTACAACTATAATGAACAAGTAGTATCAACATCTGTTTTCTTACAAAATAATTATATTTAACTTGATTTAACTTATATTGATATTCCAGTTGACATCCAGGTATTTGATGGTGAACTCTAGAACCACGCAAAATAACATATCAAATCACTAGTAGGTGATTATCAAAACTTAGTATAAACCTTTGTATCGAAGAAAAGACCTTCTTCCACGATATATTTACTGATTTGACGATAATTAACAAAATGTCTAAACTTCCAACTCTGTGTTGTCATTGTCTTTTCCGATGTCCTGTATTATATCGGACTGCTCCAGAGCGTTCCTACAGAAATGATACGTCACAACTGCACAGTGTGCATGGCTCACGAGGTTACTTGACGATCGTACCCGGTCTCTACAACAAAAACACCACTTCAAAATCATCCCAAACGTCTTCACTACATACATGTATAAACATGTTAGAGCTAGGTTATGATAAATGGTCCCTACTCTCAGAATGATACAAAACATGAAAGCATTTAAACCATAAACATGAAGATTTAATTTTGATATAAGTAGACGTCATGTTTTCGTAAATAATTAATGATCTGCAAAACTTTTGACTATATGTTCTTAAGTTTAATATCTCGCGAGAAGAAAGTTTCTTAGATTTACGCTGATGAGTCTTACAGTATTTAAACAATACGATATTACACAGAAACTGAAGAATTTCAATAATAGCCTTCATTCACGTATCACATCTCCACAGACACGGTTTAATTGCAAAACATATATATACACGCTGTTTGATATCAATTTAATACAGTGTTAAATTCTGATACTTACAAAAACCAGTCAACCGCGAACAGGAGAGAAATAGAATCCGGCGGGATGTTCATGGAGGTTAGTATCATCACCAAGGTAACGATTCCAGAACTCGGTATGCTGGGTAACGCCATGACGCAGATGGCGGTCAAAATACTAAAATGAGATTACATTATTTTATATTTGAGAAGTAAAGGGTTAATGTAAATGGATCATAACAAAACGAAAAAAGATATCCGTTATCACTAAAGATATACATGTAACCTTACCGCTACTAAAGGTATAGAAATGATATACATAGACATTATTACCGGTAAGACTAGAGAACGGCTACATTAAAGAAGGTTTAACATTCCAATTGATCATCTCACCTAATAATGATAATGTCACCAACATTCAGACTAATTCCCGTGATATTGCCTGAGAATATGGCAGCCGATGTGATGAACAGGGCACTTCCGTTGGCACTGATAGTCACTGACAATGGCACGACAAACCTACTGACCCTCCTGTCTACTTTCTGGTGACTCTCACACGCAGACAGGATCTCAGGGATAGCAACGGCACTGCGAAATAATACAATGTAGTTTGATTTTCCTCGATCTGTTTTTTAAGACGACATTGATATTATCGACCAAAACAATCGTTATTGAATGTACATTTCATAGCTATCTTCATCATGTAAACCTGTTTCGAAAAACGCAACAAAAAGTTATACATCTTAAATGTTTGTACAAGTGACATACACACGTGACACGAATACTTCTTAGGATGTTTAAGACTATTTAGCGATGATTTGGGCGAATTGAACAAAAGAACGAAAATTTAAAAAAAGAATAGATATATAATTAGTCTTAAACCATATTGAAATAGAAAGCGATTTCTACTAGCTCCATAGTTTAAGTAGCTCTATAATAGATTAAAAATCAATAATTCTTGGAAGTCGAATACCTATGCATATTCTGATATGGTGTCACTATTTATTGCCATATACGATGTCATCATTACCGTATATGATGTCACTAACACCGTATACGTTGTCACAATTACCGTATACTATAAGTATGGTAAGTTGACAATGTGAAATACTGTATGTTTTACATCGTGTTATATGTTGTAACTTACGGACTCGTTGTAGCAAAGACGATCATCCAAGCTTTAATGATTTGTAACGCAAACTTATAAGGATTCCGTCGAGTTGTCACAAAAAATATGATCGGCATTATGATAAACTGGTGTATGATGATTCCTATAACTACAAGCCCGACCAGCTTTCCCAGAGCTCGGAAATTCTGATCGAGGTCCTTCACGGTAGCTGTGGAAACAGCGATCAGGCTTAAGACACCCAGGGGAGTGGACCTGTAACGACAGACTAACATGAATTAGAACGTAAATTGTTTATTTCAATGTGGAAATGTACATGCATGATAAGCTAAGACTTAAAATTATTCAGGAAAGATACTTTCCCTCGACACTTGGTGATATAAAGATTACATCTACTGAATCCCTATTTGAAGAGATAAAGATAAAAGATCGGAAGCATTTATGTATATTTCCATTATTTTAAAATACTCAAATACGCCCCTATAGAAATTTAAAGTGAAACTGTTGTTGCTTCCATTTGAAATAAATGTATTTAATGAAAAAAAAAAAGTGCTTTTCCATATCTAAATTGGACCTAATTCGGTCACAAATATGAGTCACATCAATCCGTCTTTAAGATTTTTTTATCGAAAACAATAAACTAAAATTTTCCTATTGATAGAAATAAGATTAAGCAGTCTTTATGAATCGTATCTGTAATTTATCATCTTTTTATGAAATTGAAACACAATATCAAACTCCTCTATATTAATGGTTAGGTACTAGTAATTACCATAACAATCATTGTAGTATTATCATAATGATATTGGTCAGTGATATATAATTACCATAACAACCATTGTACAGTTATGTGATCGCACAACGTTCCACGATGTGCGATGTGCGCACGCACGATGTGCTATGTGCGCACGATGTCTGCACGATGTGCGATATGTGCGATACGGATCGTGCAGGAAAATGTGCGCACGATGGGCGATTGGAACGGTACATGTGCGTTAGGTACATGGTAGATATAAAATGAGGAATACAGCATCTAATTATTTAAACGTGTGGAACGATTGTAAAAGATATACAACGAATAACATTTTACGAGGCAGCTAATTACCATATCTTTGTTGAAATATATGCAATTATTATTAGGAATGAAACTAAATACCGATGTATATTTAAATAAGTTATCTAAATTATTTTAAAGACCTTTATACAATTTGCTCGGACGTCGTCGAGGACACCTCGAGGTATTCGGCGAGATTATATATACGGGATATTTTATACATCTAGAACTAAACTACAGTTAAAACGACTTATTTTGAAAAGAAAGATATCCATTTTGTTTAAAAATACATAATATATGTGATTTATGTATTAAGTAAGAAAAATAATCGTAGTGGAGCCCGTCTACCATTCTGGTACATGAACATGTAGATGTATCACCAGGCCGTCGAAAACATCACGAATACATGCGAGACAAAATGACGGTACTTAAATGGCAAAAATTAACAGGTCATACATGTTCCATGAATGAAAACAATTGTTATGCAGCATGTATATATAATAGCGACCATCTAATATGATAATTTTATTTTTTTTCGTATATGTTTTCGTATAACTAGTTATTTCGCAATATTTATAAACCTATCGTTAGCTGTGCGGTTTACATCGCACAGTTGTGCGGTTTGTATCGCATATCGCACATTTGTGCGCACGATGTCTGCACGATGTGCGCACGACGTTTTTGGAACGTTGTGCAATCACACAACTGTAGTATTATCATAATGATATTGGTCAGTGATGTGTAATTACCATAACAACCATTGTAGTATTATCATAATGACATTGGTCAGTGATGTGTAATTGACATAACAACCATTGTAGTATTATCATAATGATATTGGTCAGTGATGTGTAATTACCATAACAACCATTGTAGTATTATCATAATGATATTGGTCAGTGATGTGTAATTACCATAACAACCATTGTAGTATTACCATAATGAGATTGGTCAGTGATGTGTAATTACCATAACAACCATTGTAGTATTATCATAATGATATCGGTCAGTGATGTAAAGAATTTCAGTACTGGCTTGCCCTTTCCTTTTGCCTTGTTGATAGCTAATCCCAACAGCATGCATGTCACTATCATACCTACCAAGAAGATAACACCAATTAGTAATTAAACATTATTGAATGTAATAATCAATCACAAAAATATTGGATTTCATTGAGAATTACTAATATTTCCACGCTCACCAGCATGGAAAATCAAAACGGGAAAACACAGGTAAAACAATGGAACTTTGGCAAAATACAATGTTTTAATTTCGACAATGTAGTTCTTTTATTTCTTGCTGTCTCTATCTCGGATCTGAGTTTATAAACGTGACGTTATTTGCATTTAACGGTATTTGGTTGGAGAGTTTCTTCAATTTGAAGTAGAGGATAAGGGTCCTTCCGATTCTTCAGAAATAATAAACAAAAAGTCTAATCATGTGGTTGACCTAGCCTACCTTCTTTCCTGCTGTCCTTATGGCATGATCGTAAGAGGCGACTACATTTGGGATATCATATTTTCCCTTCTCTCTAAACGACTTTCTTCTTCATAATGTCTCCCTTGACACGGCCTCACTTTTTAGGCTTTCAGCTGAGCGTTTGCCTCTGTGAGGAAGACAATGGGTTCTGTCCCACGGTCGAGACAAACAAGAGTCGATAAAAATGGTAGTGGCAACCGTACAGCATTTTGGGAGTGATACTACTGGTTCACCCTTTGTCAGTATAATGTGACCGGGTGAGATTTCAGTGAGGTAGCACTATAAATTCGGCAAGGAAGGCAAAAATGAATATATCGCAGCTTCCTAAACCACGTACTCACACTCACTTCACGCATTATCTTGCATACCGGGCAAACCGTCTTTAAATGACCTCAGCTGTTGAAAGGTTTGGTTTGGTTTATTTTGTTTAACATCCTATTAACAGCTAAGGTCATTTAAGGACGGCCTCCCGTGCGTGCGACATGCATGCGTGTGGTGAGTGCGTATGTGTGTTTTGGGAGGCTGCGGTATGTTCGTCTTAAGTCTTCTTGTGATAGGCCGGAACTTTTGCCGATTTATAGTGCTACCTCACTGAAGCATACTGTCGAAGACACCCAGCAGCACACCGGTCACATTATACTGACAACGGGCGAACCAGTCGTCCCACTCCAAATATGCTGAGCGCTAAGCAGGAGTAGGAACTACCATTTTTAAAGACTTTGGTATGTCTCGGCCAGGGAACAGAACCCAAAGCCTTCCTCACAGGGGCGAACGCTCAACTAAAGGCCAAAAGTGAGGCATTATCAAGGGAGACATTAGGAAGAAGAAAGTTGTTCAAAAAGAAGAGAAAAGATAAGATCCCAAATTTAGTCGCCTCTTGCGATCATGCAATGGGGGCAGCAGGTACAATTCTTCCGCCCTACCTGCAGGGCAGGCTGTTGAAAGGACGTTAAAAATACAAAACCAAACCATGTATCTGATATTGGAAAACATACATTGGTTTGGGGATTTTATAACTTGTATGGATCAAGTATGATGATGGATCAGTTGTTTTAACATATTTTTTCAACGGAGGGGCGCGATACTTCAGTCGGTAAAGGGCCTGTATAATGTAATATCAGACAGGTGTCTCGTTTGATTTGGTGGTTTGATTTGCTCATTAAGCTGAGATCGCAAAGAAATGTCCTGTTCTCCTATACATTCGTAGTTATGTCCTTAGATAACCAATTGTGCCAACTGTTATGGATAACATGCACTGGGACCCATATCTTGTTCAGTGAAGTAGCCACAAGCTACAACAAGGATGTGCACGCGGCCCTTAACCCATCAAACAAACAAATACTTGAAAGGGTTAATGAAAATCGTTCTGTGCAGGTGTAGACAATTAGTATAAGAGTATATTTACGTATTTTTGACGCTGTACTTACCGAGAACATTGGTACCTGGGGTCTTCCCTACAGTTTTGGTTATTTTCCTCACAGTCTCGTTGACTGTCCCATTAGTTGTGTTCCTTGTGAATGTTTCATAAGTGACGTCATTCTGTGTAAGTGATTGTTGGAAAGCCATGTCCACTATATTGTCCGGCATTATATTCCTGGAGTAACACATCATAGTGATAGACCAGTCAATCAATCAGTATAGGTACAAATAGAATAATGTTAAAATATAAGCTTAAGATTATAAAGAATCGCGAGAAAGATTAAATGCTGAATTAATTTAGTTAGATTATTGGATCCAGCATCTTGGAAACACTAAAGATTTAAAATTGTCCTAAATGAAAATATATTTCCAAATGGCGTTAAATAAGTAATATCGTAAAGTTTGATAGTTTACCGGAGTAAATCTGCAAATATATCTGATGTTTCTATAGTAGCTGTGTCTGTGGTGTCTGTATCACCTGACTGTACTCCGTGCCCTTTTTTGAAACAAAAATATGATAGGCAGAACCTTAGCATTTTAACGGTTTTTTAAAACACTTGAAATAAAAACGGACAGAAAGATGTCTGTATGATTGTGTTACAATATAGATGTTGTAGGTGAATCATATCGTGTTTTATAGAAAAAAGTAACAAGCCATCGTAAATGACATCTGTATTATAATTATAATTATACAATTACCAAACTTGTATCATATCGACTCCTTTGACATAATATGAAATAAAAACGAAATAAAGAACTTAAATATCGTGTTTAAAGACAGATTTATCAACTATAACCTGTATAAAATGTAACAGGTGTTATGATGAAGGTAAAAAATACCTGGTTTCATGATGAGAGCAAGGACAACGCCGACGACAGAGGACAGGCTATTAGTGGCGACGATGAACGTAATCGACACGAGACTTATCCGACCATTAGACTTGGGGTTCAGAGAAGCAGTGGCTATAACAAAACATACCATTTTAATTCATTTGAACAATTACAAGGTTCAGATAATACAGACTGTTCAATGTTGTTTTAAAGTTCAATATGGAACATTTAGAAATTTATGAAATCACCAGGCTGTTATACATCACCTCTTCCAGATTTGGAAAGTTCTTTCGAATCTTATTTATTCATTTATTTTTACATTTCTTTCCTCGTCTCCTTTGCCCTAAGCATCATTGACGAGTCCAAAGAAGATCAAAACAGCTGTATTATGCAGTTTTAGCACATGAAATGAATCCAAGAGGAACGGGTTATTATTGTCAGGTCTTATCCTTTCTCCTCTCTTTCATGAGTGGAATTTTTAGACTGGTAATCGAGCGGATTCAATTTTGGAAGTTATTCTTCAAACCCACAATTTTCAAACATATAACATTAATTAAACTACGATTAACACATTTATGCATTTATTGCACATTTTAAAGGAAGTATATAACACATAACTTTACACTTCAAAATATACATTTCAGTGATTGTTTTCATTTAACTAAATGTGTATGTGCTTTTTTTCACAGATTTTTATATATTTTCACAGCTTTCACGGAATTGTTACCAGTTTTACGGAATTAATTGCACTTGTGACAATGACATCTTACCGGCAATCATGCTGCTGACTATAAGAGGTATTATCATCAACTTTAACATCCTGATGAACAGCTCCCCCGGTAAACCTGCGCAGAGAGAATAACATATAAAAGTTAGAAATGATGGCATTATCATATGAAATACTCACCACATAATGGCGTCCGTGCCCCTAAGAATTGTACCTGCTGCCCGCATTGCATGATCGTAAGAGGCGACTAAATTTGGGATCGTATCTTTTCTCTTCTTTCTGAACAACTTTCTTCTTCCTAATGTCTCCCTTGACAATGCCTCACTTTTGGCCTTTAATTGAGCGTTCGCCGCTGTGATGAAGGCTTTGGGTTCTGTCCCCTAGCCGAGACATACCAGAGTCTTTAAACATGGTAGTTGCTGCTCCTGCTTGGCGCTCAGCATATTAGGAGTAGGACGACTGGTTGGCCCGTTGTCAGTATAATGTGACCGGGTGAGGTGTCCTGCTGGGTGTCTTCGGCAGTATGCTTCAGTGAGGTAGCACTATAAATCGGCAAAAGTTCCGGCCTATCACAAGGAGACTTAACACGAACATACCGCAGCCTCCCAAAACACACACACGCACTCGCCACATGCATGCATGTCGCACAGCACGGGAGGCCGTCCTTAAATGACCTTAGCTGTTAATAGGACGTTAAACAAATAAACCAAACCAAACCCCCTAGCCACCTCCCTCGTATACCCAGCTACATCTACACATCGTAATGTGCGCCTGTTGTCCGAACATTGTATTCCGCCATATTGCGACAGCTCTGTTGCCGATGATATTATTGCAATTATCAATAATTTTGCAAATGTATAAATTCTAATTTATAAATCCTATAATAGTTGCATTAAATTGTTGGAATGTTACACATGCTGCATTATTTATTTGATGTTGATATTATTCGAAACTTGTTCCCATACGTGGAACTATATTATTCAGTGGAGTAATAATAAAATACGGCAAGCAAATAGACAGAGCTGCAGATTTAAACTGGCATCAGAAGTGGAGAGAGAAAAGCATATCACAGAGCACTCCCTGTTTATTGGTGAATATCAGTTATATTTCATCTACTGGGGTAGAGTGAACATTTCGATATTTGTTTAAAGAGAGGAAAATATATCAAACGTGATGTTTTCCAAGACTGTTTATTTATTACTAAAATCAAAAGTGACTGCAACAATTCTTGGTTGATATCTAAATATCGAAAAAAAAAAGAATGAAAACAGAGCGGTCTTTATTTAATTCATATATTACCAATTGTAACCCAATCGTTAAACTACTCGGGCCTTTCCGCCATATCTTCGGGGAAAACACGTCCTTTCTTTTTGACAGAAGTAAATGACCTAATTACGTGGCGCACCATATGGCCGATTCGGCTTTTTTGTAATGAATCGAGCATTTATTAGCATAAATAATGGACGCAGGCTTGTAGCCTCTATATCCATATCAATATCAATACATTGTATAATATAGATATTTCCTATGTAATTAATGGCTTTATATTAGTTCCTGTACATTCATGAATAAAAACGTTTATTTTTCCAATGATCATCTAACATTATTTCAAATTTTATGACAGAATCATCATCGACAACAATTTGTGGCAAGCTATTCCATAAATCAATAACTCGGTAACTGAAAAAATGTTTCCTTCCATCAAGACGAAATCGCTTTTTGAATATTTTCTTATCGTGACCTCTGGTTCTACTCATCTTGTTCATTTGGAAAAAGTTTTTTGTTATTCTACTATCGTATATGTTATTTACTATCTTAAAAACGTTAATCATATCTCCTCTGGTCCTACGGTGCTGTAGCGTTGGGAGATTTAACCGTTGTAGCCGTTCCGGTTACGATATATTTTTAAATCCAGGGATCAGTTTTGTTGCCCTTCTCTGCACATTTTCAATGAGTTCTATATCTTTTACTTTTCCTTTACTACACTTGCAGCATACTCAAGGTGGGGTCTAACTAGAGCTTTAAATAACATTTTGAACATGAGTTCGTCTAGATACACAAAAGATCTTCTTATCAGTCCAACTATACTGTTAGCTTTATTGACAATTAACTGTATGTGCGTTTTGAAGTTTAAATCCTCATCTATGGTGACACCAATGTCCTTTTCGTTCTTGACATGTTCCAGTTGGATTCTTTCTCCTCCGATCCTTCCATATAGTATTTTCGTTTTTGAGTTGCTTTAAGCGAAAGGACTTTACATTTATTAGGGTGGAATTTCAGTAGCCATTCGTCGGACCAATTTTGAAGATTATCCAAATCGTTCTGGAGTATTTTAACATCCTCGCTATTGCTTATTTGTCTGTATAATTTGGTATCATCAGCAAAGAGCGGCGATTGGGACACTGGTATTTCTGGTAGATCGTTGATGCATACAACAAATAATATTGGGCCCAATAAACTTCCCTGGGGGATACCACTCATTACCGGGTACGATTTAGAGGATTCTCCGTTGACTATTACTCGCTGGCATCTATTTCTTAAGAAGTCTTTTATCCAATTAACAACCGGAAGGCTAACACCATATCCTGACAATTTCCTCAATAAACGTTGGTGTGGCACTTTATCAAATGCCTTCATGAAATCCATGTAAATAACATCTAGCTCCCCACCCTTGTCTATTATCTCTGTCCAATTTTCCAGTACTGTTAGCAATTGTAGTTGAGTTGACCTTCCAGATATAAAACCAAATTGTTTGGGGCTTAGAAAGTTATTTTTATCCATATGTTCAACAATGCTATCTCTCACTAATTTTTCGAGTGTCTTAACTATTACGCTTGTCAGGCTTACAGATCTGTAGTTACCCGGGTCAGATTTGGATCCTTTTTTGTAGATTGCGGTTATGTTTGCCTCTTTCCAAGCTTGGGGTAGTTTTCCTTCTGATAATGATTTGTTAAGAATATCTACCAAAGGTGAACTTATATTGTTTCTGATCTCTTTTAGAATTTTTGGGTGCATTCTATCTGGTCCCTGTGACTTGTTTTCATTTAGGTTCCCGAGTAATTTTTCCACGACATTCTGATTACAAACGATTTCTTTAAAAGGGTAGCTTGGATTCCTGTTTTCAAACTGGTAGGGCCCCGGGGGGTCCTTTGTAAAAACACTACTGAAAAAAATGGCTAGTACTTCGGCTTTTTCCCTGTCCGTTACTGCCATCTGCTGATCATCTCCATTAAGTGTTGCTTTATATCCTCCGCTATACTTTTTTCCGTTTCTCTTCTAGATTTCCTAAGTTCCCACTTTACTTGGTTTCTGGCTTTAGCATATTCTTTGTACTTGCTCTCACTTTTTGTTTCCATGTATCTTTGCCATGTCCTATGCTTTTTGTTTATTAATTTCAAAGTGTCTTTATTCAGGGGTGGATTAAGTTTTCCAGATACTGGGTGGCATTTAGACTTTCTCTTTGGTATATATTTGTTTGCACTTGCTTCAATAATCCCTGTAAAAGTTTTATACAGTTCATCTATGCTGCCATTGAGTATTCCATTCCAGTTTATAGGGACATCATTTCTCATGCTTTCGAAGTCGCCCTTGTTGTAATTCAGACGATGGGTTTTATTCGCAGAAGGAGTTTTATTACAATGAAATTTGAAGATCAAAACCAAGTGGTCACTACTTCCTACTGGGCTGTCGTACTTAATTTCTCTGATCATTTCATCTTCATTTGTTAATATTAAATCTAAAATACTTGGCTCGCTTCCTTTTCTCATTCTTGTAAAATCTGTTGTATGTTGGCAAAGATAATTGTCCCTTAAACATTCTACAAAACTTTCGCTTTGTTTGTCATTACCAGGTGACCATGAATTCCAGTCTATTTTCGGCAAATTAAAATCGCCCATGATTAATAAGTGGCTATATTCCTTCTTTGACGATACCTTATCTAACAGTTTCAGTAATTCCTTTGTGTTTTCCTCATCTGAATTTGGACTCCTGTATATGCATCCGACCAATAGACAATTAGTTATTGAGAGTTTTATCTTAACCCAAATACTTTCCTTAAATGTGCTTCCCATGTCTACTTCTACTCCATGATGTTCTGACTTTATGTACAGCCCGACTCCTCTCTGTCGATCTCCCGAGTTCTCATTTATGAAAAGGTTGTATCCTTCAATTCTTAATTCAGCTTTGTTTGGCAAATACCTAAAATTCTTTGGATATATTTCTGTAATCCCCATGATATCTGTGTTGTCTAGCAAGTTTATCCTTGATTTTAACTCGTCTAATTTGTTTGAAAGACAATCTACGTTTGTGTAAATACAGCTAAAATAATGTTGAGAATTTTGCAATTTGGTGACATTATCCTTCTGATTTATTCCTGTTTTCTGAATCTTCTTACTTCCCTGTCCCAAGGGGGACCTCTTACTCGATACGTGTATTCCCCCGATCCTTGACCAGTTTTCCTTTTGGCTTCATCTCTAAGTTCTGATTGCTTCTGCCTTTCCTGTTTCGTTAGGTCATTGCTTATAGAAATCTCCTTATACCTTCCATCATTCTGAAGTTCTTTGATGTTTTTGAAGAAGTTCTTTTTATCTTCTACTGAATTAAATGCAGCAAGAATCGGTCTTGGTCTGTTTTTAGAACTGTCCTTTTCCATATCCAATTTCCCAATTCTTGTCATTCTTGTTACCCCATTAATGATAATTTGGGGTAGCTTGCATGTCAACAGGATATTTGTAACTTCCTTGTCGTCAGCTTTCTTTCTTTCTGTTGCTTCTCTGTTAGTTTGCTCCTTGATTCCAAATATCAATATGTTCCGTTCCGTTCTTTTTCATTCCTCAAGTTCTGTTCGGACATCTTGGGTGTCCTGTCCATCGTTTCTGTACGGTTTCGGCTCAGTACAGGTAGGTCCATCATTGATGAGTTTCATTACAGTTTCCTTATTACACTTGCTTTTCATCTCCTCTTCAAGTGATGCAACTCTTAATTCAAACCCTGCAGTTATAGCCTTGCATTTTCCCTCTATCTCCCTCTCGGTAAGTATACCTTTCTTGACACTTACTTTGCAGTCTTTACAGAACCACATTGAATCTGAGACTTGTAAAATCGCATACTCCCGTTCCGTTTTCTTTAGGCATTGGATGCAATATTGAGACATGCATCGCTCGCATTCAAGTAGTTTGGCTTCATCCTCCGTGAACTCCACTTCACATACAACACATTTCCATGCGTCATCCTCTGCATCACTACCCATAGGGGATTGGAAATTGTTTGACTGGCTTGTAGCAACATCTTGTGGTTGTACATCGGCAGTTGTAGTCAATTTCCCGGCTGATTTTGGGCGAGAAGGCCTACCGCGGCCTTTTTTCTCGACGTTGCTAGGGACGCCGGCATTGTTCTTCGTACGACCGGAAGACATTGTTCCGGTCTCTATGTAGAGAATTGCTTTTGTCAGCGATGTTTAGATAGTATCTTCCAAGTTCGATTAGAACTAGTTGCAGAGTGCCATCATCGGCTTTCTGATACTCTTTTTATGGCCTGTATCGGTTAAATAACCCGATATTCGCTGAAAAAACGCTAACCTCTTTTGTTGTCCTTCTGTGGTGTAGGGGAGATAACTCTAGTCTAGAGCATGGTAATGTTTATCAACAAGAAGATGGTTCGAAACATATGTGGAATATTGCGTAACAATGCGTAAATAAGATCATGATCAACGTGTGATTAACGTATTAAAAATGATCGGAATAGTTTTAGTTCACCTGGTCCTAAGGGGAAACAGGGGCAAATCCTCTAAATCGCTACTAGTTGTGAACGACTGAATGCATTCTGGCCAAATTTGGTCTGGAGGATTATTGGGCAATGGAGATATAATATTGTATAAATGGAGGACATGGCTCTCTTGGGGCTAGAAAGGCTCTCCAAGGTTCACAACAAAAAATAAAGAAATAAATCTAATACTTCATTCAAAATAGCGCTGTTTTGTTGTTCAGTGTAATTTAGATCTTAGTTCGAGGCCCTGTTAAACCACGAGTCGTAAAGTTGTCTTCCTTCGTCATTTGTGTTACTATATATATCAAATAATTAGCCCGATGTATCATATGCACTATGTGTTGGTGATCCGAGGGTTAAGCTTTGAATTTCCTGTCGTAGTTGTACTGTGATGAATATTTATAATATGTGTTCAATACGCATCCATGTATGTAAATACATTGCGATCCATGTATTCATATAATCTTTTATTACATAATGCGATTGATTTTCCCTAGCTATAAACATAAGCTAAATTTTGAACAGCTGAAATGACTATTGCATGGTAACGTGCGAACTTTTGAACACCTGTGACGTTTCGGAATTTCGTCCTACCCTTTCAAGCGACTAAGTCACTCAGATATCAACACTGCCGATGACAGTCATGGTGACTTCTACGCTTACAGAAAAGTTGAGATGTCAGTGATTCTAAGTGTGTTTTAGTGATTATGTAATAAAACAAGTATATCATGGGTGTCTGCGCAATAGTCCAGTATATTTGACCCTCGCTAAAGGTAATCGACCGATGTTCTATTGTACTCGGCTTTCGGCCTCGTACCTCGTGTCAAATATTCTGGACTATTGCACAGAGACCCATGTTATATTTGTATAATAGACGACTTCCACTAGTAGGGTATCGGGCCGACCATCACTGCGCCATTGATACGTTCTTTTTTAAAGCAGCGGTATAAGCTGCGTGTATTTCTGGCTAGGCGATTGGGTGCCGTAGATCGTAGAGTTTGAGGCCCGGTCAGGGCACGAGTCATAAAGTTGTCTTCCTTCGTCAGTTGTGTTACTATGTTATATATATATATTAAAACCCCTCTGTAGTTCAGTTAAAAGTTACATCAAGGACGACTTTGATTTTCTTCAACATCTTCCTAAGCATGTGAAGCCTAAATCCAAACTTGTATCATTTGATGTCGTTAGTTTATATACAAATATACCGCATGAGATTGGATTAGAAGCTATAGACTATTGGTTAAAGAAATGCCCGAATAAGATAGATCAACGTTTTAGCAGGAAGTTTATTCTTGATGCTATGGATATTGTTCTTAAAAGAAACGTATTTTGCTTTAATGACATATTTTACCACCAGAAAAAAGGTACAGCGATGGGTACGAAAGTCGCACCTACGTACGCCACGCTAGTATTGTGATTTCTAGAAGAGAAATTGTACGATCTTGTTGAGACGAAACATGGTAGTGATTACCGTAGCTTGATTGAAAAGCAATTTAAACGTGTTCTTGATGATTGTTTCATCATATGGCCAGACGAATTAAATGTTGATGAATTTTGCAATGTTCTTAATTCTTTGCATCCTTCTATCTGTTACACAATGGAAGCAAATGAAAATACATTGCCTTTTCTTGATGTACTTGTTATTTTGAAAGACAATATGATTTCTACTGATCTATATGCTAAACCTACAGATTCTCATAATTATTTGAACTTTTATTCCAGTCACTCAAAACATATAAAGGTTAATATTCCTTTTAATTTGGCCCCACGTATCGCTACCATAGTCAGCGATAAAAATAATGTGGATAAAAGGCTTAAAGAACTTACTATATACCTAAAATCTCAAGGGTATCCTGACCAAATAATTAAAAAAGGCATACATATGGCTATAGAAAAGGGGGCATTTCCATCGCGTACTCGGGTAACGGAGAAAAGTAACCATGTTACTCCTTTCATTTCAACTTTTAATCCTCGCAATTATAACATGTTCCCCATTATCCGAAGTAAATGTGACGAAATTAAAAGAAGTAATGAACAGATGAAAAATGTTCTGAATCGTTGTGTTCTAACTAATAGTAAAAGACAACCTAAAAATCTAAAGAGAATTTTAACTAGATCACGTTTCGGAAATCATAACTTATCTAATGCTTGCGTGTCAAAATGTAATACACCACGTTGTGGGACTTGTAGCAATATTATACAAGGAAGTGAAATTGAGTTAAGAGAAGGCTTTATTTTCAAGGTTAAAAAGAATATGAATTGTAAATCAAGCAATGTCATTTATGCTTTAATTTGTAGTAACTGTTCGGATTTTTACATTGGCCAAACTGGTACAGAGTTAAGAACTAGAATGACAGTACATAGGCAACAAATACGCACAGACCACTTAAGATTTCTACCGGTTAGTAAACATATACATCAATGTTCAAATGGTGAGTTTAAAATTTTTCCTATTTATCAAATGAGTAATGCGGATGTAATCAAACGCGAAGCAAAGGAATCTGAATTAATCAAACTTCTCAAACCCAGTTTGAACAGTACAACAAATATGTAACATATCGAGTAATATCAAAGTATCAACACATACATACATATATATATATATACATACATGTATCATACTTACTTAAGCATAATCTGTGCATATTTGATCTATGTATTTTTTTCATTTTCTAGTATGTTATTGCACAATCATGTAATACAGTTTATAATTACAATATATATGAATTATTTCCTAAATTTAGTTGTAACCTCGCTAGCACATATGGTAAGGTACATCGTCTTTTGATTCCGATATAACCTCTATTGTGGGTTCGAACCCCGCCGATTGTATATAATATATACATATTTTTTTAAATACATTTTTTTTATTATCATCAAATCTTTAAATCTCCACTTCATTGTTATGTCCCTTAGAATGTATAGTGACGTCATACATTTATGACGTCACGTCGACAATTTTAAAAAATAAAACATTCTGAAGAGTCACCTAGACGTGACGAAAGCGCTAGCTGCTGTGTCGTGTTTTTTATTCTTTTTAAATATATATATATATATATAATTAAAAGTAAATAATGTCCTTGTGATGGATATACATAGTAATAATAATAACAAACACAAACCTGAAAATCACAAGCGCTTTCACATGCTTTGAGAGCAAGCTCTTCAGGTATTATTACTATATATATATATATGTGGGGCAAAGAAGTAATTCAAACAGTGTGGACAATGAGGCTTGTTAAATTTTCGAGGCAATCCGCCCCTTCTTTGCCCCATATAATCATTACAAGTAATTCGTATCCTCCATACATTTATGTGAGGATCCAGTGTTATCTGGATTATACTGGTTATATTACTTCTTTGACCCATATATATATATATATATATTCAACGTCAGCAGAAATATAAATCAAATGAATATTTGTTGCTAAAAAGATAGATTATACTAAAATATCGATAATCTGTTACATTCTCGACATATTCTTCTCAACAAAAATTGCAAGTAACAAGCATTTAACTTAATAAATCACCATGGCCCAGTTGTTCAAAAGATGATTAGCCTAATCGCATTTTAACAACATTTTTCAAATCCTGATAAAATAATTTCTGGTAGAACTAGCTTGTCAAAACTTCATAAAATTCTGTAATTCTCTTCCAACTGCCATAATTTAAAGATGATATACTCACAGGTTTTGCATCAAATGAGAAATGAAATTTTCACTAATCAAGTGATTAAAAGCTTATCACCTTTTGAACAGCTGGGCCCAGATATATGCATGTACAATCATACAGATAGGTTTCCAGTATACAGAACATGTAGATTAAAGTCTTCGGGCTACTTTATTCCGCGAGATTTATAAATACATATTTATAGTATACGGTGTACACCGTTAACAATCGGAATCAATATAACTACATGGTCAGACATGCATGTACGTACTGAACCATACATTTGCATCAAATGACCAAGAATTGAAATGTGGGAATGATATGTCAGAAATATTGAACTACATGAGAAAATCGATTTTTAATGATAACCGTTATTCGAATAAAAATTGATATCACAGGGCAGACCTTGATAAACTATAGATTTACAACTTAATTAATCTACAGATGTCCAACAGCGTCGGGATATAAATAGATTCCGTAGAAGTCTACCAGAAAATGGACAAAACGAAAATTTCTTTATAGCATTCCATCAGGACCATAACCTTTCAAACAGTCATCAGTTTAAAATCCAAAATGAAAAACAAAATAAGTTGCCCCTGATGTAAGTACTTGTTCATTGGATAACCCGTTTTATTTACAGATGACATCAAGAGACAGACGATATATTACATGTAGCACCTTTAAAAACAAATCGAAAATCAGATCATGTACTGTAAAAATATTACCCCGGTGAAAGCTGCCAGGTATAACCAAAATATGGTAATAGTTTTGGGCAAGAAGAGCTCTTAAATACTGGAGCCCGCCGGATGTCGTCAGTAGATTCCTGGACCAACGATCTGACAGCATCTTGTTCGCGTCCACTACTCGGAAACACTATACATTAAGGGTCATTTAGTGAGTGCGGGTTTTTAAGAACTGTATTTTTTTAAATTGGAGACCAAGATATTAAAGTACTCAATTCGAACCTGTGGTTGAACTATTATTTAAAAGATCGATAGTTACCGGAGAGTGGCCGTGTTACATTTGTTTCTCTAGACACAATCGTTTTGAGCGGAGATACGCATTCATCGGTGCCAAGGAGCATAAGGTTTTTCGATTCAAGGAATGAATCTCGAATTCAGAACGGCAGGGACGCCGGAATTCATGTTCAAGGAGAGACGTCACTTTTCCCCAACTTCCTAAGACAAAGAATCAAATAGAGAAACAGAATAGAGGAAGAAAGTGTAAATCCCGCGCCAAAAAGAGGAGACTTATTCGAAGCCGGAGGTAATTGTCACAAAGTATTTTATGACATTTGTGTTATGAGACATTGATTTAAAATTTCAATTTTATAAATCAGATGCTTTAACTGAATAATCATTTGCCTTTTCATCTGCAAACTTTTGCCGTTAAGACTTCTACCATACAGCTGTTTCGTCCTGTTAAGACTTGTACCATACAGTTGTTTCGTCCTGTTAAGACTTGTACCATACAGCTGTTTCGTCCTGTTAAGACTTGTACCATACAGTTGTTTCGTCCTGTTAAGTCTTGTACCATACAGCTGTTTCGTCCTGTTAAGACTTGTACCATACAGCTGTTTCGTCCTCTTAAGACTTGTACAATACAGCTGTTTCTTCTTTCAAGGACTCATCAGTGTTTTTTAAAGGCATAAGAGTCCAGATGGGAATGTACAAATGACCCATAACTGTATAATTTTCATAATATTCAATTCCTGATTTCTAAGCAACACTATTATATATCTTTTAGTATTAACAAAACACTATTTTCTCAGTCCAGACGCAAATACAATGAATGGCTTGTTGCGCATTTGCCATATAGGTACCGTTTTTAATTAAATACTCATTTTAAAAGACCTCCTAGCTAATCTAACCATGTTATCATAGAAATTGCGTTGATCAGTCCATTTAAAATGGTACCCGTGTTATTGTCAAGCGTTTTAGCATAATAAATACCAACGATAAGATCAAAAACCCTACATGTAACAATCCAGTCAACCATAACGTCAGTTAAATTGCTATGATTCTACATACCCCTTCACGTATACCACAGTGTAGAAAGGATGATTTATTGGTCATGGTACAGAAATCAAATTATACATTCATTGCCCTGGTACGATAAGAACACAAAGCAAAGATAAAACACCTCCTATTAAAATATAGATGTAAGTGATGAAGATAAGACACCTCCTATTAAAATATAGATGTAAGTGATGAAGATAAGACACCACCTATTAAAAATAGATGTAAGTGATGAAGATAAGACACCTACTATTAGAATATAGATGTAAGTGATGAAGATAAGACACCTATTAAAATATAGATGTAAGTGATGAAGATAAGACACCTCCTATTAAAATATAGATGTAAGTGATGAAGATAAGACACCACCTATTAAAAATAGATGTAAGTGATGAAGATAAGACACTTCACATTAAAATATAGATGTAAGTGATGAAGATAAGACACCTCCTATTAAAATATAGATGTAAGTGATGAAGATAAGACACCACCTATTAGAATATAGATGTAAGTGATGACGATAAGACACCACCTATTAGAATATAGATGTAAGTGATGAAGATAAGACACCTCCTATTAAAATATAGATGTAAGTGATGAAGATAAGACACCTATTAGAATATAGATGTAAGTGATGAAGATAAGACACCACCTATTAGAATATAGATGTAAGTGATGAAGATAAGACACCTCCTATTAGAATATAGATGTAAGTGATGAAGATAAGACACCTATTAGAATATAGATGTAAGTGATGAAGATAAGACACCTACTATTAGAATATAGATGTAAGTGATGAAGATAAGACACCTCCTATAAAATATAGATGTAAGTGATGAAGATAAGACACCTCATATTAGAATATAGATGTAAGTGATGAAGATAAGACACCTCCTATTAAAATATAGATGTAAATGATGACGGACTGTGTCTGGTGTTATGGTTCTACAATATTGTTGTCCCTTACTAACAGGTCTGTTGTTTGGTGTTATTACATCTGGCAGCAATGACAATGATTGTTATATTTAATTTAACAATCATTGTCATTGCTGCCAAGTGTAACAACATTATACAGTGACCCGGTATCCCGCCTGAATACCTGGTATCCCATCTCTGTTCGTTGATCAGTACTTGTTTTCTGTCGAATTAAAACAATAAAAGGGCTGTGCATATATTATACTATTTTATTGCTTACAATAAGAATTAAAACATACAGTGGAAGCCGCTTATTATGATATGCTATTTGCCACAGAAAAAGATCATAATAATCGATATATTATAATAGTCATCAAGCTCGTTTACATCTTGTTTAGTGTGTCATAACAGAAAGTGAGGTCTGCCCTATAATAATGTAATCACTAGCCATAAATTGATGTGGAAATACGGGAAGATATTTATACAAATTGATATATTGATAATTAGAATAGCTTGTTCATCGTTTTTGATTTCAGTGTATCAGCAAGTTTAAAACATATTTTACTTTGTCATCGTAATGATCGATCTGCTCTAGAATTCTACTTTAACTTTCAAAAAAAAAACTTTGAGCTATCGTTATGCTACATCCTACAGAACGATACTGTAATGTAACAGTCAATACGATGAAAAAAAACTTTCATTTTAATTTAATACTAATTGTCTTACAATGTATTTAAGACAACACTTTATTACCGCGGATGCTTTGTTTAGACTATTGTTATGAACTGACTGAGTGGAAGTGAGGTGTGAAAAAATACCTGGAGTAGACAGGTATTCACCTCGGACGATGTAGTTTCAATTCATTTATTACTTTTGGCTTGACAGCCAATCAGTGGTGTACAAAACATATTACATAATATTACATGTTGTACAGAATACAAAGGATAACATATGAAGATGAACATTAACATTATGATATACATATTACATAAGGTACATTATAATATTTAAGATTAATCTATATATCTATTTATCGATACATTTGCAACATAATTAAACACATATTACATCATTCTCTGTTTGTTTGCGTGTATAATGAATATACCTAATCTGTGTAGTTCCTTTATTTTATTTGAATTCAGTAAATTAAAACTTTAATGACCGATGGTTTAAACCAGTAATATTTTTTGATAATTTCTTCCTTATCTCTGAATATTTAGGACATATAAGTACAAAGTGAAATTCATCCTCAACCTCGTTTTGAGTACAGTTTATACAAAGTCTATTTTTCCTATCAATATTTCTACTTCTACCAACTTCTATAGCAAGATTATGTGCAGACAAACGTAACTTAGTTATTGCAATTCTATGTTGTTTATGTAATGACTTGGTTAAATAATATTTTAAAGTGACATTGTCTACTAGATACTTATATAAGTCACACTTACTAGAAATACTTAAAGAATTAAATATGGTCTGCTTAGCCTGATCCTCTAGACGCTGTTTAATCAAAGGTAATAATCTGATGTCGGAAGGAGTATGCCTCACCCATATAAAACCCAATCCAAGTTCAAAAAGTTTCTGTTTTACAAATACTAACCAATTAGATTTCGGATAAACTTTTTCAGTTTCTAGTAACAAAAAACTGTAAACTTCATTCAAGATACAATTATCATGACTTAATAACTTAAACCAATATTTTATCATCCTAAATATGTGCTCGTTTGCCAGTGGCAATCGACCTAATTCAACATAAACCATAGCATTACAGGTAGATTTCTTAACACCAAGTATATTTTTACAAAATTCCAAATGAATCTTTTCTATTACTGTACAATTATACCTCCCCCATATTTCACAAGAATAATTTAAAACACTTCCAACAAATGTATCAAAAAGATTTAACAATGTCTTAATATTTAATTGAAAGCGGTTGCATTTGGACCGTAAAGCAAAAAGTGCTTTTCGACCCTGATCAGCCACATGCTTAACCATATGGGTAAACTTATTATTAAATCTGAACAGGGCACCGAGATAACAAAAATTGTCTACTATATCAATGTTACAGTCATTATATTTCCAGAATTCATTGTCTTTTTTACGGCCACCATTTCTGAAAACAACTATCTTGGTTTTATTCGTATTCACTTCTAGTTTCCATTTATTGGAGTATTCATATAGGTTATCTAAAAGATTTTGAAGACCATCGATTGTTTCAGAGATTAATACTAAATCATCTGCATACAATAGTAGAAATAAACTCAGTTCTCCAAAGTCGTAATTGGTGGCACCGTTTTCAATAAAACTATTTTCAAAATCATTAACAAATAAAGAAAAAAGTAATGGGGACAATATTTCGCCTTGCATCAATCCGACATTGTTTGTGAAATAATTTGAGCATCTGCCGTTAATTAATACACACGACTTTACTAAAGAATAAAGGGACTTAACTGTCTTTAGGAATTTACCTCTGATGCCCAACTTTGATAATTTATACCACAGACTTACCCTATCAACGTAATCAAATGCCTTACGAAAATCAACAGAACAACAATATAATCTCTTTTTTTCTGACAAAGTTTTTGAAATAATTGATTGCAAAGCAAAAATAGCGTCCACAGTACTAACTCCAGGACGTCTGTTAAAATATTTTGTTTTGTTTTATTAAGTATAGAGGTAAAAAGTTTACATAGACAACTTATCAAACTTATGCCTCTAAAGTTATTTGGGTCAGTACAGACACCTTTTTTATGTACAGGTACAATAATTGCAGAGGACCATTCACTTGGGATACATCCTGAATCTAATATATTATTAAATAGTAAATTTAAAACCGGAAGTAAAAACAACTTTCCCTCAATAAAACATTCATTTAACAATCCGTCTGGACCGTGGGATTTTCCTTTTTTTAAGATTAATGATTGATGTTGTTATTTCCTGGAGTGAAATTGGATGATCTGGTTCGTCGAATATGACGTCATCTATCGCATCCTCAACATTACTATTACCAGAATTTGCTACTTGCTTAAAGTGATCAGAAATTTCCCCCATGGACATTTTTGGTTTATTGGGCTTGTTTTTAGCAATGTTTTTAGGTCACCTGAGACAAAGTCTCAAGTGACCTATTCTAATTGCCTTTTGTCCGTCGTCGTGCGTCGTCCGTCGTGCGTCGTCCGTCGTCCGTCGTCCGTCGTGCGTCTGAAACAATTTACATTTTCGACTTCTTCTCCAAAACCCCTAAACCAAATTCGATGACATTTGGCAGGAAGCTTTTATGGCTAAAGGTCAACCAAAATTGTGAATTATATGGTCCCCACCCCCAAGGGGCCTGAGGGGCGGGGCTAAAAAGGGTCAAATTGACTAAAACTTCAAAAATCTTCTTCTCTACTCTCAGATATGGTGGAATCAAACACTCTTCATAGATGGAAGGGTCTTAAGGTACTTTACCAAAATTGTGAATTTCATGACCCAGGGGTTTCACATTTGCCCCTGGGGAGGGGGTAAACTTTACTATAGTTTATATAGGGAAATCACATTTTTGACTATAATTTGTTGGATTTCTATTGGAATTCATTCAAACTTGGTTAACATTATCATCATGGGAAAACAGATTGATGGTATACACATGTTGGCCCTGACTGACCCCCAGGGGCTGATGGGCGGGGCTAAAAAGGGTCAAATTGACTAAGCTTCAAAAATCTTCTTCTCTACTCTCAGATATGGTGCAATCAAACACTCTTCATAAACTGAAGGGTCTTAAGGTGCTTTACCAAAATTGTGAATTTCATGACCTTAGGGGTCTCATGTTTGCCCCTGGGGAGGGGGTAAACTTTACTAAAGTTTATATAGGGAAATCACATTTTTGACTATTGTTTGTTGGATTTCTATTGGAATTCATTCTAACTTGATTAACATTATCAGCTTGTGATTGCAGTTTGATGGTATACACATGTTGGCACTGACTGACCCCCAGGGGCTGATGGGTGGGGCTAAAAAGGGTCAAATTGACTAAAACTTCAAAAATCTTCTTCTCTACTCTCAGATATGGTGGAATCAAACACTCTTCATAGATGGAAGAGTCTTAAGGTGCTTTGCCAAAATTGTGAATTTCCTGACCCTGGGGTCTCATGTTTGCCCTGGGGAGGGGGTAAATTTTACTATAGTTTATACAGGGAAATCTCATTTTTGACTATTATTTGTTTGATTTCTATTGGAATTCATTCTAATTTGGTTAGCATTTTCAGCTTGGGTTTGTGGATGGCAGTTTGATGGTATGCACATGTTGG
This sequence comes from Pecten maximus, assembly GCF_902652985.1. Lineage (NCBI taxonomy): Eukaryota > Metazoa > Mollusca > Bivalvia > Pectinida > Pectinidae > Pecten > Pecten maximus. The sequence goes on along the minus strand of NC_047028.1, from coordinate 5,143,200 downwards.
TCCTGACTGACCCCCAAGGACTGATGGGCGGGGCTAAAACGGGTCAAATTGACTGAAATTTGAAAATCTTCTTTTCAAGACCCAATTAAGATAGAATCAAATACTCTTCATAGGTGGAAGGGTCTTATGGTGCTTTACTAATGTTATGAATTTCATGACCCTGGGGTCACAAGTTTGCCGCTGGGGAGGGGATAAATTTTACTATAGTTTATATAGGGAAATCACATTTTTGACTATTATTTGTTTGATTTCTATTGGAATTCATTCTAACTTTGTTAACATTATCAACATTGGATGACAGCTTAATGGTATACACCTGTTGGCCCTGACTGACCCCTAGGGGCTGATGGGCGGGCTCAAAAGGGTCAATTAGATTAACTGAAATACTTCAAATCTCAGGTGACCGTTAAGGCCCATGGGCCTCTTGTTATTAAAACATTTTGGATTGTATTTCCGTAAAAACTCCAGCCTGTCGCCCTCGTAATTTAAATATTGTCTTTTTAAACTAGATTCCAATAATTTATATTATCTTTTTCTAAGGGTTAGTTCTGTATGGGTTCTTTCATTTTTGGTATTATTAAAATCATTTGATGCTTTCAAGTATAGTTTACGGAATTTTCGAACTTCATCGTTAAACCATGGTTTATCATCCATGGTCTTATCTTTTAAAATATGTACATCAATTGGAGTTTTTTCGGATATATCATCTACAACAACCTTTCGGAAAAATGGATCCATCAGATTCTGTAATTCTTTGGTAAAATTTTCTGTACAGGTATCAATTGATTCCTGATTTACTTCTCCTGCGATTTTCACATTATCCTTTAATTTATCAGAGTTGATATTCAAAGATTCAATAAATTGATGCTTAAAATCATCATTCCATACATACTTAATATTAATTTTCCCATTACATTTATCATCGTAAGAAGTTGCCTCTTTGCGTAAATGTTTAACAAAAAGTTCTACATGTAACGGGGCGTGGTCAAAAAAACTACCAACATTAACCTTTTTGACCAAATCAAATAGAGTGAAAGGCATTAACATATAATCTATTACACTCATTCCATTTGTACCACAAAAAGTAAAGTCACTAGAAGCAGACCCAACAGTATCTCTGCCATTTCTGATACGAATGCCAGTAGATTTACACAAATTTATCAACCTATTACCAAAAACGTTTATACCAGGATCTGGATTGACCCTAACAGACAGATTTTCATCAGCATCATCACCATAGTATTGAACAATAGACTCAATATGATTTCTCACATTTTCTTGAATGGTGTCGTATAAGATAAAATCATCAGTCGTACGTGTACGGCTATTAAAATCACCAATCAACATAACACTTTTGGTATCTGAAAATTCTAGTACTAATGATTCTAACTCCTGGAAAATATCACAGTTATACTGTACATACTATTGTGACGAGCATGGAGGGATATATGTAAAAATAATAGTAATGTCTTTATCTTGAGCTATTAATCGGCTATCGATAGTGACCGGTATTAACGTGTCAAACAAAGGATTTCCAACCGATACATATTTAGATATCCGATCACTTATCAATAGTACATTACCGCCACCTTGGGTACAACGAGTTAATTTTCTAAGTATGAAAACCCAACTAAAACCGTCAATGGTTACAGAATAATCATTGGAGATCCAATATTCGGATAAAAATACAATATCATACGACAAAATGTCACTTTTAAAATTTGGTTCATTTAGCTTCTTGTCTAAACCACCATTTATGTTCCATGATAATATTTTCAAGTCACTATTGGGAACAGACTGTCTCTGTGACTCCTCCCGACCTCCCTATCTGGGAGTGGAAGATTTACGCCCCCTCTTATTGTCGGGGCGACTAGTTGTCGGAGTGGCCTCCAGCGCGTCGCGGTATGAACGACCATGATGATCAGGCGCGGTTCCGGCATTCCTACCAGCATTTCGTTCGCGATTGCCTTTTTCCGCGGTATCACCAGTTTGTCCAGTTGTATAAAGTTTACCGTCAATATAAAGTTTGTCGCGAACTAAACGAGTGTTCTGTCCATTAGCCTTGGCTTGTTTCCTCACGGGATACAGGTTGCGACGCACGTTTTCAATTTCAGCAGGGAACTGTTCATTTATGCTAAAAGAAGAACCTCGTAAATTGTAAGCCTGGCCAAGAACGTACTCCAACTCTTTGTGATAAAGAAAACGTGCAACTATTGGTCGTGGTTTACCATTCCTGGATCGACCAAACCGATGTACGTTCCCGAATTCGACGTGGAAGTCGACACCCAGTTCAGCACGTACAAAATTACGTAATAATGCTTCCGTATTCTCATCTTTCTGATCACCATGCAATCCATCAAATATGAGATTGTTCTTCATCGAACGACAACGAATATCTAGAATCTCTTCGTTCATGGCGTCATTTTCTTTTCTCATACTTTCAACACTATTTCTTAATATAGATAGATCGGTTTCGGTGTTCTTCTTAAAATAACTCACAGAGGTTTTGATAATTTTAATTTCACAACTCACAGTGTCATACTTGTCACTAAGGTATTTGGTGCTTTCCTCTATGTCACGAGATTGGGAACCAATATTGTAATGATCGTGTATTTGTTGCACGTGTATTGTATATATTAACCTGTATTTGTATTGAGTGCGTACTGTCTGTGTTGTAACATGTAAAGGATTGCGACTTATTATGTGGGCTCGGGGCTGTATATACCCGCGCACGTTAGTCGGGAGTCTCTTAGACACCTGTAGCTGCGACGACCGGACAACAGGTGAGAGCACACGACATCTATAAATAGCACTCGGTGTAGTGAGGTGGCCGGTGGACTGTGACGGGTGAGGTGCTGGCTGGGGCGTAAGGTAGGCGGGCACGGGTTGTCGCCAGGTACGCCGGGCGTACGGACTGACGCCGGGGAGCGCCAAGGAACGTCGGGCCGACGGTCGGACATCCACACGCCACCGAGTGTGCCAATTACCATGTATTAACTTCATGTTACGCCGGCGCGGAATATGTATCACCGGGTGCCCACATAATGCTCGCATTTCTCTCTGTTGATGTCTCATATAACCAATGTCTGGGAATAAATGTCACCAAATCGCAGTAGTTGTTTGGTTGTTTTATACACTAGCGGCTTAGTAGCACCAACGACGATCTTACGCAGGAACCATGGAGAGTAGGACAACGGTGAACCAAGCAGGTTAAACCGTTACAAAATTGGTGGCAGCGGTATACTGCGTAAACATGGCGTCAAAACTGGAAGAATTGTATATAACAATATAAAAGCTGCAGGCGGAGATTGACCATATGAATATGACGGACATAAGCAATCCGGCGCGGGAGCAAGAGGCGTCACCGGCGTTACAACTATCGCCGGCACAACTACCGTGTCCATCACGCCAGGCGTCTATAGCATTGCAGGGATCGCCCGCGCATAGGGTGTCTCCGGCACAACCGACACCTATGAGTCAACAACAAAAGGAGTTTGATCCTTATGGTGGAGCAAGGCCAAAGACACAGCCAGGGTATCGTAAATGTAAACTAGAGAAAATTGGAATACCCGACACCGGAAGCCATGTACACAGGGGGTGTATTGGAAGGTTTAGCGCCGAGACGTGAGATGGCGCCAGCGGGCGTTAGACAACGCCGAAATATATCACTCATGGATTCGCGGTTGAGGACTGAGCAGCAGAGAGGCCGAACAGGGCAACAAGGAGACAATTTCATTGAAGAAAAATTGTTGACTAGTACGCCCGGTGATGAAACTGATACTACAATGGCGTTGGGAATAAATCGACAGTGGCGTAATAAGGAACGTCAGCATGAGAATGCTGGAAGACCAGACGTCCCTGATGTGGATACAAGACAAATCTTGCCGTTGAAGCAACCCCAATCAAGCACGAAAGTTAAGCCAGCAACATATGACGGATTAACATCCTGGATTGATTACAGGACACATTTTGAAATGTGCGCTTCTTTAAATAATTGGTCCTACAGTGAGAAGGGTATGCATCTCGCAGAAAATTTAAGGGGGTAGGCGCAAGGCGTATTAGGTAATCTTCCGGCTTATGAGAAGACTGATTTCGGTATATTGACAGCCGCGCTGCAGCAACGATTTTCCCCAGCTAACCAGACGGAATTGTATTGCTCACAGTTAAAGAGTCGCTGTTTAAAGCCCGGTGAAAGTTTGCCAGAACTAGGGCAGGGAATTTTAAGATTAACACAACTAGCGTATCCAGGCGCCGCGCCAGAGTTATGGGAGGTTCTTGCGAAAGATTCTTTCATAGATGCGCTGACTAGTTCGGATATACGCCTACGCGTGCAACAAATTCAACCTAGTACTCTTAATGACGCGGTGAGAACAGCTGTAGAATTGGAGGCGTTCGAGAAAGCGGAAAGGTGCAGGTCCGATTTCAGAGGTTACGCCAGAACTGCGGAAGCAGTAAGTGAATTGCCAATTCGGGACGATACCGTCAACGCACTCAAAGACTTGCATACAATGATGTTCGACATGAAATCGGAGATAGACAAACTCAAGGAATCAAGAACTAGAAGGAGCCGACCAAGGGACAATAAATGCTTTAAATGTGGCGAGGAAGGACATTTCCGACGCAACTGTCCAGAAAACAGCCCGACACATTCGAATATGGGGACAGGATATGAACAAGTAGAGGTTGGCGTTTATATCTCGGCAACAATAAACGGGGCTGATGCGGAGTTGCTTGTTGACACTGGTGCAACAGTAACGTTATTGTCGATCGGTTTATTTCATAGCATTTCGCCGGCGAATCGACCGAAACTAGAGCTTATCAAGAAGGACGTCATAGCTGCTAATGGCGAGGCCATTCGCTCACTTGGCAAGGCTGAGTTTACGTTGTCCGTGGGCAGGAGAACTTTATAGTTCAGGGCTATGGTCGCTGATATTACGACTGGTGGCATTTTTGGGCTTGACTTTTTGTATCAACAAAACTGTCACATAGACTTGAATAAGAAAGAACTTACCATGGGGGACGAGGTAATACCCTGTCGGTTGACAGGGCGGTTTGGATGTTCTCGAGTTCATGTTAGGGAGACAATCACAATTCCTCCACGCAGTGAGGTAGTCATTCCTGCAGAAGAAGCTGGTCACGGATTTGGATTGGTAGAACCTCGCTCAGGGAAGGGGAAAACTGGGAATGCTATTGTAGGGCGAACACTTGCACTGGCAGCAGATGCGGTACCAGTCAGATTACTGAATCCAGCGGACGAGGCACAGGTTTTGTACAAAGGTACGACGATCGGTCAATTTGAGCTTGTTACTGATGTGGTAAGACATGCTATTACGACAAGTGAATCATGCGAGGTCCCAGAACACCTGGAGAAACTTTATCAAGATACCACCAGCAGGCTGAGCAAAGAAAAGAGTAAGGCAGTACACATTTATTGGGCAAATTTGGCGATTTGTTCTCCATGAACGATCAGGACTTAGGTCAGACTGGAGTTGTGAAACACACGATCGACACGGGAGACAAGAAGCCGATTAAACAGCCGCCGCGGCGATTGCCTCATCATTCGCTTCAGGAAGCTGACAAGCACGTGGAAGAAATGCTGAAAAGGGGGATAATTGAACCATCATCCAGTCCATGGGCATCGGGAATCGTCCTAGTACGCAAGAAGGATGGTAGTCTACGCTTCTGCATTGACTACCGGCAATTGAATAACGCCACCATCAAGGATGCGTATCCATTGCCACGTATCGACGAATCTTTGGACAAACTTGGCGGGGCAAAATGGTTTTCAACATTAGACCTTTCCTCTGGATACTGGCAGATTGCAATGGGTCCGGCTGATAAATCCAAGACGGCGTTTGTTACTCGAAAAGGTCTGTTCCAGTTCAATGTTTTACCCTTTGGTCTGTGCAACGCGCCGGCGACATTTGAGCGTCTTATGGAGACCGTGCTATCGGGACTCCAATGGGAAGTATGCTAAATCTACCTCGATGACATTATTGTCCATGGCCGTACTTTCGAGGAGTGTCTGAAGAACCTAGACAGTGTCTTTGGGCGGTTAGCGGAAGCGGGTCTGAAGCTGAAACCCGGAAAGTGTACCCTCTTCGCTAAAGAAGTATCATTCTTGGGACACATTATCACTGAAGATGGAGTTGCCACTGATCCCGAGAAGACAAAAGCAGTACAAGAATGGCCGATACCTCAAAATGTCGCCGAAGTCAGATCATTTTTGGGTTTGTGTGGGTATTACCGGAAATTTATACAAAATTTCTCGCGGATAGCACAACCTCTTAACAAGCTTACTGCAAAAGAACAGCCATATGTATGGACACCACATTGCCAGACAGCATTCGATCAGCTGAAGACAAAGCTAACATCAGCACCGATATTGGCACATCCAAATTTTGACCTACCATTCATTTTGGATACTGACGCATGCGACGTGAGCATCGGCGCTGTGCTTTCACAAGTAAAGGACGGCAAAGAACGGGCAATATTTTATGGAAATAGAACGCTTTCGAAATCCGAACAGTGTTATTGCGTGACAAAGATGGAACTTCTAGCTGTCGTATACTTTGTACATTATTTCCGGCACTATCTTACAGGGAAACGCTTCCTTATCCGGACAGACCATAGTGCACTGCGATGGCTGATGCAGAAGAAGGACGCGGAAGTGTAAACCACACAATGGATTGAGACATTGTTAACGTATGAATTTGAAATTCAGCATCGGCCAGGGAAAGATCACGGAAACGCAGATGGATTGAGTAGAGTTCCGTGTGATCACTGTGTCGAAAAGAATTCCGACAAAACTAGATGGAGTCATGTTCGTGTCGCAAACACGGAGGTTGATTCACAGTTGCCTATTAAAGAAGCCCAGCAACAAGATGAAACAGTAAGGCAACTGGGCGAGTGGATCCGACAGGGCAAGCGTCCTGATTGCAAAGAGGCGAATTCTAGCGGATGTGAGCTAAAATCTCTCTGGGCACAATTTGAGCGGTTCCAGTTTGGGGATGGAGTCATTGTCAGGAAATGGAACGATTCAACGAAAAGGAAAGAGTCATGGCAAGTTCTGTTGCCTAGGAAAATGCGAGTCACGGTATTGACTCAAACACACGACAGCCGCACTGGGGGACATCTGGGCATTCGGAAATGCTTAAAGAAAGTACGTCAACACTACTATTGGCCTGGTCTGCAGAAAGATGTGCGCCAATGGATTATCGGATGCGAGAAGTGTCAGAGAGGGAAGAAAACCGGTAGGGCAATTGAGGCTCCGATGCAAGTTCTGCAGAGCGGAATGCCAATGGAGCGAATCGCCATTGACATAACGGGACCGCTACCGAGAACTGAAAGTGGAAATCAATACATTTTAGTGGTATCTGACTACTTCACTAAGTGGACAGAGGCGTTCGCGATGCCGAATCAGGAAACTGCTACGATCGCTACCATCTTGGTAGAAGAGATAGTAACAAGATTCGGAACGCCATCATCCCTTCATTCAGACCAAGGACGACAGTTTGAGAGTGTTTTGTTTACGGAAATGTGTAGGATGCTCGCAATACAGAAGACGAGAACTACAGCATATCACCCTCAAAGTGATGGAATGGTTGAGCGCTTCAATCGAACACTAAAGGAGATGCTCAGATCATTCGTGAACGGTAACCAGACTGACTGGGATCGCCATATACCATACCTTCTCATGGCGTACAGGTCGTCTGTGCATGAAACAACCAACTGTACACCGAACTTCCTCATGCTGGGTCGAGAGCTATCAATGCCGATAGATATAATGGTGGGAAGAACGCCAGATGAGGAACGGAGAAGTACAAGTCAATGGGTGGAAGACACGCAAACAGCCATGGAGCAGGCGTATAAGTATGTCAGGGTTTTCATGAAATCTGCGATGCTACGCCAGAAGCGATATCACGATACCCGTGCAAGCAGTCAAAACTCAAACCAAAAGACGTTGTCTGGGTATACTTCCCTACTGTTAAGGTCGACACAAGCCCAAAGCTAACTACGTTTTAGCGCGGGCCGTATACCATCACACGCGTTATTTCAGATGTGACGTACGAGGTACAGCCTGTTGCAGGGGGACGGAAACAAGTGGTACATAGTGACCGTATCAAACCACGGAAGGTACGGCACGGCGGTTTCAACGCAGAGGAAGGCAGCATCGTAGAAGATCACCAAGAAGATTACAGCGAAGAGAGCGGTATAGATATTGATAATTTGTGGGCACACGGTGATCATCACAGACCGACGCGTACACGAATGTTACCGCGCCGATTTGAGGAATTTGAAATGAACTAGTCAAACGACAATTTTGGATGGGGGTCTAATGCATCCTTTTGTCTATTTTGCAGAAATGTACTACTCCAGATATTCCTCACGAACGGCGGACTCGTTCCGATGCATGGCGTGTGGGAGGTACCTTGACAGCATGGCGTTGTTACAGCAACACATCGTGGAATGTGAACGAGCGAAGAGAGGACTCGGGATAGAATCATCCGTTAGGGAGGACAGGAGCTGGTGAGACACAGGGGATATCCGCAAAAGAGTCTCCTGTGAGTATTGTGAGCAGACCCTGTCCAGGAAAGGAGATTTGCGGCGCCATATTGAACGGCAGCATCCGTCCAAGGCCCTCGACCTTACCCCGCCTAAGAAACGGCGCTCGTCCTCTTCGACGTCGGCGGTGACAAGTGTAACCACGACTGTCACGCCAGCGGAGGTAGCGAAGGCAGCGAAGACTACACCAGCTACCACAGTCACGGTCACGGCGAACAGTGCAGCTGCTGTTTCTGTGGTGCCGGGAGATGTTGAAGAGGCGGTGGAACTGTCCATCGGGGCAGATCCTGACATTTCCATGAGGGCATTTATTGTGAATGCCAGTGTTATATCACCGTTGCGGCATTCCACACCAGTAAAGCGGGCAGCGGAACCTCAGAAAGTGGTGGAGGAGGCAAAGGATGAGGAGAGCGGAGGGAAGGAGCGACACGTTGATGCCACCGATGTGGCTGTTCAGTGTGACATCATGAAAGTCAAGCGGCATCGCCGGTAGGAAAGCACGATAAGGACAACCACTGGACCAGATGGGGAAACAACGATGACGCGGTCGTGCCACGTTATTGAGTGGGAGGAGTGTGAGTAACGCCAGGACATACACAGTGAAATCGCGGGATGTACTGTACCAGCACGCGGGACGAGCCAATCGCGGGACGCGGGAGTTCTAAAGGACATGTTTTCATTCCTGCTTGGTTGGACGGGACGTCCACCATTAAGGGAGGGGGGTATATCTAAGCGTTATGCATTCATGTTGATTTGTATATCTAAGCGTTATGCATTCATGTTAATTTGTATAGTTCTGTGTATAATTATATTTGTGTATGTATAAGTATAAATGTTTTTCGTATCTATATTAGTTATTGACTATGCCTTGTGAGTGAGTAGGTATGTGTTGTAAGTTGAGAATGATTCTGGGGAGTGAGAACTTTGTGTATTTTTGTATGCTGTACGGAAAAGAGTTAGTAAGAAATGTACTTGAATTGTATGAACATTTTTTGTAATTGTTAACTATTATTTTTGTAATATTTGTCGGGACGACCAACGCTTTTGAGGCGGGGGTAGTGTAATGATCGTGTATTTGTTGCACGTGTATTGTATATATTTACCTGTATTTGTATTGAGTGCGTACTATCTGTGTTGTTACATGTAAAGGATTGCGACGTATTATGTGGGCTCGGGGCTATATATACCCGCGCACGGTAGTCGGGAGTCTCTTAGACATCTGTAGCTGCGACGACCGGACAACAGGTGAGAGCACACGACATCTATAAATAGCACTCGGTGTAGTGAGGTGGCTGGTGGACTGTGACGGGTGAGGTGCTGGCTGGGGCGTAAGGTAGGCGGGCACGGGTTGTCGCCAGGTACGCCGGGCGTACGGACTGACGCCGGGGAGGGCCAGGGAACGTCGGGCCGACGGTCGGACATCCACACGCCACCGAGTGTGCCAATAACCATGTATTAACTTCATGTTACGCCGGCGCGGAATATGTATCACCGGGTGCCCACATAATGCTCGCATTTCTCTCTGTTGATGTCTCAAATAACCAATGTCTGGGAATAAATGTCACCAAATCGCAGTAGTTGTTTGGTTGTTTTATACACTAGCGGCTTAGTAGCACCAACGACGATCTTACGCAGGAACCCTGGAGAGTAGGACAACGGTGAACCAAGCAGGTTAAACCGTTACAATATCATGAATCTTTTTTTCCAACTCAATGTTTTTCACCTTTACATTGCCCAACTCCTGTTCCAATTTATTCACTTTAATAGACAAGGCGGACAGTGTATCCTGTACTTTGTCAACTTTATTGTTCAATCGGGTATCCATTTTAGAGATAAGATCCAATATTGCATCAAGTTTACGGTCAGTTGAGGAGTTACTAAAATCTTCTGAGTATAACACATCATGGGCTCCTCCAACAACATCGGATGTAGGCTTGGCCATAGCTCTATAACACTTATATCAGACTGTCACTGTTACGACGACCAAGGCAACACAGGTAACACTTATACAGGTAAAGCGAGAACCCATCAGAGCGTGACAATTTTCCGCGTAGAGCGAGCCCAGACAAAGGAACTGGTTTTTATGCAATATATATGGATATATATATATATATATATATAGGTCAAAGAAGTAATATGAACAGTATAATCCAGATAACACTGGATCCTCACATGGGGCAAAGAAGTAATTCAAATAGTGTGAACAATAAGGCTTGTTAAATTTTCGAGGCAATCCGCCCCTTTATCAAAACACAAAAAATTACAAATACAATCACATAATATATATAAGAAGTAGGGAAATACAATAAAATACAATAAGAATAATGTTATAGTAACTGGAGAAACACCAATGAACCCTTCGGCAAACGTGGGCCGAAGGCGGATACTAGCGTAACTGCATCATGTTCAACACTTGATAAAGGGGCGGATTGCCTCGAAAATTTAACAAGCCTTATTGTTCACACTGTTTGAATTACTTCTTTGCCCCATATATATATATATAATGGTACGACTGTGTCAAATAAATGTTCATTTCATCGGAAATTTCAGCATCAATCTTAATTTCACTGAAACCTGTCCGTTGCGACGACGTTTCCACAGTGAACTCACACGGACAACTTACCTGAAGTATTACCTAAGGAAACCCAGTCACACAGAGAAAAAATTAATAAACAGGGTAATCCGGACGGAATACCAGGGATACAGGGGTTGGTATCCCGAGGAGAAATCTGGTATCCGAGTGACTACGGAATACCGCCTATTTTTATCTCGTATAAGATCATAACATACACCGTTTTCCTGCAGCATTGTTTACTTGTTTAATTAGATAACAAGACAGCATAACTGCGTATCACACGGACAGCTCACGTCATCCACAGAGCGCTAAAGATTTGGGCGTCATCATTAGATGTCGCCAAACAACAGCAATAATTTATAAACATTACTCTAATGTAATATGGTAATGTCTGTATAAATTGACTTCAGAAAAGCTCCCAAACCAGATTCCGCTGTGTTTACACCTGTACATAGTTTTGCTACCTACCTATCCATGTCAACAGGTCTGGAGACGGGTTCCCCTCTCGGATACCAAATCCCACAGCGAATCCGCAGACTGCCCCTGCGGTAGTCAGAATGAGTATCAAGTTATCCTTCATCCATCGTCCGATGGGAGAGACTTTCCTGTTGGTAGGCATGCTGTTACTGTATCAAGCGCAGGAATCTTACTGTCCAACGAAGCGTTGAGGTTACCGTATGTATATAGCTGTACGTTGGCAACGTTACTACATACGTACAATGCAATTATATTCCTTTTCGATCACATATATATTTCCACAAGGATTTTAATATGACGGTATGTTCAAAACCTCAGTAGACGATGTAAATTCCAATACTAAATTCTACTTCATTTTGAAAGTTACTGAAGTTTGAAGTCTGGGTGATCCGATATTTCCGATAAAAATATACGAGAAAAAATTGTTGATGATAAACAGTCTGTATATTATCTCAGATATCTGCTTCACTCGCTCCACGACGTGTTGCATGTAAATTTAGTTTGTGCAGAAAAATCACGACTTCCGGTCAAAAAAAGAAAACTGCAAGGTACAATATAAAAGAACCGATATGTACAGTGATATCCTGTCGGGAAATAATATGTATTACCCTCTCTCCTTCTCAGTCAGTAACACTGCCAACTGAGGTGAAACCTAGCAATGGGAGAGGACAGGTAGACACGGTAACTAGTAATGGACAAACGCTGATAGAACACGGACTCTAGTACATGTAGGTGAAAGAAACCCGAGCAAAAGTAAGAGTCATGTAGGCGGGTATGCCTTGCGCCTGCTGGAAGATTTTGCCAATTTCACTCTTCCACAGTACATTTCGGTTTTGTCTTGTGTTGAGTGATATACGTTCCTCGTGATTCGCTATGGAATCTGTATATCGCCGGCTTCATTTCTTGGAAAAGCATTCATAACAAGAAAACCAAGCCATTCCTTAAATTTTGAATTTGGATCGTTTACATCGTTCTATTTAGGGGATAGTATGTTGTTTTGAGTGGCTATACTGTGTCACGAAGTCGTGACATTTGTATATATATAATGTGTTACTTCTCTATTTTGTGATTGTAAAACTGAAGGGGTAATTTTTTTAGTGATAGGTTATTTACGGTAATTCAGTATTGAGCCTAGACTGAGTGTGGAATAGATGTATTACAAGAGATATTACGGTATTTTATGGGGTTTAACTTTAATACAGCATGGCCTGTTTACTCAGTTCTGATTGGCCTATGCTCAGAGTGTCAACCAATCGGAGCACGCCTTGCTCTGGGTTGGGGGAAGCACATGGAGAAAATGGCGAGGGACGGACGGCCACATTTTGGGCCATAGAAAATACGCATTATGATGAGATAAAAGGGAGTTCAGGACGTTCCCAGGGGTGAGTCCAAATCTGTAAAACTTGTATTTTCCATTGGTATTAATTGTATAAGCTGTCAAGTCCATATTTTTGTGTATTTTTACATAACATGACTTGGTGAAACAGCGGTGTAAAATTCACGTGAGGAAATCTATGGAATTGTGTTTTGAAGTAATATAATGACCACTGTGTGGCAATAGGAATAAATGTTAGCTCTAGAAACTGTTTATATAGCTAGACAAGATAGGTTAGAAGTTATTTTTGTAATATAAGTTGTAAAAGTAAGTTACGGTATTGAATGCAGATTTTGCCGAACTGCGGTATTGGTTGGTCACGGCACAGTAGTGAGAAATGTTATTGTTTGTTTTATATAGTTCAATTGATATGACCAGACTACAGTAGGGGCTCGGGCTGAGTGAGTAGCCCGGACGCCTGGATATGGGTGCCATGTTTCCGTCCGGCGACAGGTAGTGTTCCGGAGGAGTGCCCACATGTGATGTCCTCGTCGCCCGTTTGTATGACCCACGGCTTTTCCTAGGACAGCTAATTCCAGCTTCGGGATGATCGTCGTTGCATACCAAACACGATACGGCCCAAGACGGATGTTGTGGAGAGCACAGGATCGTGCCAACCCAGTAGAACTAGGTTATATGTACAGTAATGTTAGTGCCGAACTATGAACAGTATGTGTGTACAAGTGTACCGGAAGTGGTGGTGTTGCCGAACTGTTTCTATGTTTACATTATCAGCTGATTATTGTCTTTGTAGTGTTTGTACTGGTTAAAGTACTTGGATCATCTAGGATGAACTGTATTATCAATTAACATTCACAGTAATAACTAAGTGATTAATTTGGAGAGAAACATCCAGTGGTATAGGATATTTCGGTGATATTTGGTATTTGAATATACTCTGGATAGATTTTTGAGTATGAGAAAATTATCCTAGTCCTATATGTATTATGAAGTGTCGAGTGTGTGAGGGATCCCGTAGTATGATGAGAATTAGGGTTATTTGTTGTGATAGGTAGTACTTATATTGTATGTTATGTCATTATTTGTTCTTGTGTAAATAAATTGTTAAGTTTACATATTTGCTTTTAGTTAGCTGTTGGTAGCTTCCAGGTCTGTAAAGGTATTGGCCCTCGGGTTCGTGACATATATGGTGGCAGCGGTGGGATAATTATTTCCCTTTGTAAATTATAATTACATAATTCTTTGTGTGGTGAGAAGAATTTTATTCCTAGTACATGGAGTTTTGTGTTTATGATAGTTGGATAATAAATTTGAACTAGTCCTTAAATATCTAGGCCTGGCACTACTAACAGTTAGCTGTTATGTAAAGGCACACTTATTAGGTGACCTGTAATTTATATGTAGGTCAAGGTCATTCTTGATTACTCAAGGTCAAGGTTATATTGTTACTATTTTTGGATAACTGTACTGGTCAAATGTGATACTGGAATAATATTATTGAACCCTGGGAAACGTCTGAACAATTGTAATGAATCTTTTGATAGATTAAGTGTTTCTGACTAGTAGTGTGCTTCGGAGTTTATGATAGTTAGCTGTAATAAGTATTATTAGTAACTATTATTTTGATGTTCCTCGATACGTATTAGGTATTATTTTGCTGGATCACCTATTACCTGGACGCGTACGGTACAATGGATCGATTGGAGCAATATCTCGAGATGGGTGCCAAGTTGGGCCTAGCTGAATCGGGGCTACAAGAATACGTATTGAAGCTCCAAGCGGAGGAGCGTGATGTTAGGGCTTATGAACGAGAAGCTCGTGCAAGGGAGGAGGAACGTAAAACTAAAGAGGAGGAACGTAAAACTAAAGAGGAGGAAAGGAAGTTCAAACTACAGGAACTGGAACTCTCCAGACAAAAACTCGCCATGGAATTAGAGATGCAAAGTCAGAGGAGACAGGAAGCTGAACAGAGCTTTCAGCGTCAAAAGGAGTTGATTTCGCTCCAGGGGCATGCGAGTAAGGATACAGGAACTCATGGTTCACAAGCGAGCCAGGAAGCCAGAGGTTCTGGAAGTCATTATATACCGAAGTTACCTCCCTTCGACGAACAAAAGGATGATATTGATACGTATATCATGCGTTATGAAACTTTCGCGAGATCTCAAAGGTGGGCCGAGGAACGTTGGGCAGTGGGACTTAGCGCGTTGCTTAAGGGAGAGGCTCTCAGCGTGTATTCTCGGTTAGCACCGGATCAAGCGTTGGATTATAAAGAACTGAAGGAGGCCTTACTTCGGCGTTTCAAATTTACAGAAGAAGGATTCCATAAGAAATTCCGTCACAGCCGAGTGGAACATAGTGAGACTGTCGGACAATTTGCCTCGCGATTGGGTAACTATTTGGACAGGTGGTTGGAATTAGCGAAATGCGAGCAAACTTATGCAGATCTGAGAGACATGATGATTAGGGAGCAGGTGTTATTGTGTTGTAACCAGGAACTTACATTGTTTTTTAGGGAGAGAGCACCCGACAGTGTAAAGGCTCTCGTGAACCTTGCTGATAAATTTGTCGAGGCACGTGGCGGGGTGGCCAAACCATTCCTGCAACAGAGATCGACAGGGAGATCCCAGGATAACTCTAATCAGCATCGGAACCAGGCAAGTCAGCCTTCAAAAGGGTCGGACCGGCTAAACAACAACATGTCTACTAAGCGTCAGAACAACCCAGCTAACCCTAGAACGTGTTTTATATGTGGGAGTAGCGACCACCTGATGGCTAAGTGTCCCAGAAAACAGAAGTCTGGAGTTGGAGCCGTAACTAAAATGCATCATAGGAGAGTTCACCGAGACAAGGGAGATAACTCGTCTCGGGACACAGGAAACACTGAGAACTCGTTAAGTGAGAGTGTATCTTCACACCAGAGTGGAGTACCGATGCCAGTGCTGCCGGGTTTTGTGAACGGTAGATAAGTTAAAGTGCTTAGAGACACTGGATGTTGTTGAATTGTGGTTCAGAGACAGTTAGTTAAGGATTCTCAGCTGTTAGATATGACTCAAACTCTTCGTTTGGTAGACGGCACTGAGCGACAAGTGCCCGTTGCCAATGTGGTCGTCCACACTCCGTATTTCAGTGGGGTTACTAACGTGTGGTGCATGGACAATCCTTTGTATAGCGTGATCATTGGGAATGTCCCGGGGGCTGAACCGCCGAACAAACCAAATAAGAACTTCGATCAGCCATCTACAGTAGCTGCAGTGGAAACGCGTGCACAGAAACAAAAAGAGACGGTGCTTAGGAAAACTCAGCTCAGGGTGGCTCCATCTCTGAAAGATGTGGCAACCCATGAGGAATTAAAGGAAGAGCAACAGCAGGATAAAACGTTGATGAAACTAAGGACTTGGGCAAACAGTAACCATACTAAGGAAGAAATAGGAGTCAAAACCCGATTTGTTGTGTCCAAAGACTTATTATATAGGGAATTGGAGGAGAAGGGTAGTACGAGAAGACAATTGGTGGTGCCGAGAAAATTTCGTGAAACAGTGTTAAATCTAGGCCATAATTCTGTCATGGCGGGACATTTAGGCATTGCAAAGACTACTAACCGGGTGTTAGCAGAATTCTTCTGGCCAGGTTGTCGGTCAGACATTAGGAGATACTGTAGATCCTGCGATGTATGTCAAAGGACGGTGCACAAGGGGAGTGTCAGAAAAGTGCCACTGGGTGACATGCCTATAATTGACAAACCGTTTGACAAGGTAGCTGTGGATATAGTTGGACCATTATATCCCGCTTCGGATCGTGGCCACAGGTATATCCTTACTGTGGTGGATTGCGCTACTCGCTATCCTGATGCGGTACCGTTAAAACATATTGAAACAGAGGACATAGCAGAGGCCCTAGTGGATGTGTTCAGTAGGGTTGGTGTTCCTCGAGAGATATTGTCAGACCGAGGCTCTCAATTCACCTCGGGGGTTATGAAGGAGCTCAGCAGATTACTCTCAATGCGGCAGATGACAACCACTCCCTATCACCCTGCCTCTAACGGATTAGTGGAAAAGTTCAATGGCACCTGAAACTTATGATGAAACGGATGTGCGTCGTACAACCTAGGAACTGGGATAAATACATCAACCCCGTGCTTTTTGCGTACCGGGAGATTCCACAGGAAAGCCTTGGCTTTGCTCCATTTGAGCTTATATACGGACACAGCGTCAGGGGACCTCTGAAAATATTACGCGAACTCTGGACTAAAGATATCCAGGACCCGGATGTGAAATCTACCTACCAATACGTTGTGGATTTAAGGGACCGACTTGAGAAAACTTGTGAACTAGCTCATGAAAACATGAAAGGGGCCAAGTTCAAACAGGCACGTAACTATAACAAGCATGCTAGAGACCGGAGGATGCAAGCCGGAGATCAAGTGTTGGTGTTGAGGCCTATAAAGCACAACAAACTGCAATTACAATGGATGGGACCCTACAAAATAGTATCTAGGGTTGGTGATGTGGACTATCAGATCGACATGTCTGGTAAACTGAAGACCTTCCATGCAAACATGTTAAAGCAGTATCATAGCCGTGTTGCAGAGGCGAAACCTGCTGGAGTCTTTGAATGTGCCAGCATAGCAGTCATTGAGGAGACATATGAGGACAGTCGCGATGGAAGAATGGACAGAAACGAGGAAAATCCCCTTTTGCTACCTAACGTTGACTCAACGGAAACAGTATCTGGTGTACATATATCGGACGATTTAGCGCGAGACCAGCGTACACAAATTTTGGAGCTATTAGAGCAACATAAGGATGTTCTTACCGACCTTCCGGGTCGTACCTCGTTGGCAACGCATGACATTGTAACTACGACATCAGAACCAGTACGGGTAAAACCTTACCCGACTCCACTACATACTAGAGAGACAATTAAAGAGGAAGTGGACAAAATGTTGGCCATGGACATAATAGAACCATCCGACTCTGAGTATTCATCTCCCATAGTAATGATAAGGAAACGAGACAGTACTTGGAGGTTTTGCATTGACTATCGCCAATTGAATAAAACCACAATCTTCGACGCAGAGCCGATGCCTTCCCCTGACGACTTGTTTGCTAAGCTGTCTCAGTGCAAGTATTTCAGCAAATTTGACCTTAGTAAGGGGTACTGGCAGGTTCCCTTAAGCCCGGATGCGAAGAAGAAAAGAGCTTTTACTACATCCTTCGGCCTATTTCAATTCAAGGTAATGAGCTTTGGTCTCCAGAATGCACCCAGCACCTTTAGTCGTCTAATGGGAAAACTTTTGTCAGGCATGCAGCACATAGACAACTTTTTGGAAGGCATATTGATATTCACCATAACCTGGGAGGAACATGTCAGGGTTCTCAGAACCCTGTGTGAACGACTGCGAGATGCGAATCTCACAGCGAGACCGTCAAAGTGCTTTGTGGGGTTTCACAGCCTGGAGTGCTTAGGACACATAGTTGGAGAAGACAAACTTCAACCTACTCCGGAGAAAATAGCAGCCATCCAAGCAGCCCCACGACCGACTACGAAAAAACAAGTGAGATCCTTTATTGGGCTGGCCAATTACTATAGGAAGTTCATTCCAAACTTTGCTACTATAGCGGTACCTCTCACCGACTTGACTAAAAAGGGCATGCCAAACCATGTACAATGGACCGAAGCACAGGAAAATGCGTTCGTGAGTCTGAAGAAACATCTAACTTCAACCCCTATCCTTCGTCTACCGGACCTGGAGAAAACGTTTACACTACGTACGGATGCATCAGACCTGGTAATCGGGGCTATTTTGCTGCAGGATACTGATGATGAGATGCACACGATAGCCTATGCTAGTCGCAAATTGTTACCTCGAGAGCGCCGTTACTCGGTTATGGAAAAAGAGTGTTTAGCAATGGTGTGGGGAACTGACAAGTTTGCACAGTATCTGTTGGGACGCGAGTTTCAGGTTGAGACTGATCACCAACCATTAACATGCCTTTCAAACAAAAAGGTGGCCAACAGCCGAATCATGCGATCGGCCTTATTGCTACAGCCATTTCGGATGAAAATCAAAGCCATTCCTGGATGTGAAAATGTAGGAGCCGACTTTCTTAGCCGGGTATGAGCCCGACAGCGTGTCGGGTGTACTGTGATTAGAAGACTGTTTGTAAATATCCGTAGAACTGTGTAACCAATAGGATAGACAACAAGGTAGTTGGTCTATCCAAAAAGGGGGGAGATGTCACGAAGTCGTGACATTTGTATATATATAATGTCACGACTTCGTGACATCTCTGGTCATATCAATTGAACCCTGGGAACGTCCTGAACTCCCTTTTATCTCATCATAATGCGTGTTTTCTATGGCCCAAAATGTGGCCGTCCGTCCCTCGCCATTTTCTCCATGTGCTTCCCCCAACCCAGAGCAAGGCGTGCTCCGATTGGTTGACACTCTGAGCATAGGCCAATCAGAACTGAGTAAACAGGCCATGCTGTATTAAAGTTAAGCCCCATAAAATACCGTAATATCTCTTGTAATACATCTATTCCACACTCAGTCTAGGCTCAATACTGAATTACCGTAAATAACCTATCACTAAAAAAATTACCCCTTCAGTTTTACAATCACAAAATAGAGAAGTCACACATTATATATATACAAATGTCACGACTTCGTGACATACTGGCGATTAGAACATGAAATTTGGTTTGAACTCGAGACACGTTTACTATCGCATATATTTAGAAACATTGTTTTACATCGCTACAAGTACGCTGTTAAGTACTCTGTGACCTCCGCTAGTTACGTGTCATACTGTGGCGGATTGACCAATCAGAAAGAAGCTTTCAAAGTCGGTCAATTGGCTACGCCCATACTGGCGAGAGTTCGATCTGTATGTTGACGAAGCGGTGTATTTGGATTGTTGTGAAAGTCCTGTTACCGAAGATTTAACGACATATTTGGATTTATGCAGTATGCATAACGACATGGGCGTTTTGACAAAGTCAGAGTTGATGTGTTTCTATGGGCTCAACCGTTATGTGAAAGTTATGTGCACTTGTTTCATTTCATTTCGGATTTTACTTGGATACTGTAGGCCTAAGCTTAGATGCCTACACACGGACGAAATGAACGTTTCAATCAATAAATGACGGTAAGAATTATGATGTTAACGATTTTTGTTCAATTTATTCAGTTATCTCATCTTTTCGATTTCTTCATTTTCGATTCCAATCTCATGGATCATCAATCATAAATGGTGCAGAGTGTTGAATTTCGGTACGAGTCGAACTTGACGCCATATTGATTTGATTAGAAACGGGGCGCGGCTTAACAGGATAGATCATGGTTCTATCGCAGATTAGAACCTGGTCAGTAACCAATAAAAATACGCGTTGCAAACGAATCGTGTTAGAATCTGTGTTTGATTTTACAATTATTAAGTGAGAAATAAGGGTTTGCAAAGAAATTAAGCATGAAAAACAACCGGATGTTTACGTCGAACTGAATTGTTCAAGACTATTGAATCTTAAAACTACCAAAAACTGGGAATGTTGTAAGAAACAGAGAACTTTAGTAAATAGATTAAAGAAACTGTCTATTTTTGAATACTTTAGATCTTGGTGTAGTGATTACTCACAGTTTTTTTGGCCCATTATCAAACCATTTTTCCATAACAGCGGTAAAATGAGACAATGATATTATTTTGTATAAAACTGACAGTCTTGGCTGATCAAAGCAAATTGTGTGAAATTTTTAGTTCTCATTTTAGTACTGTGGCAGAAAACATAGGGAGAAACATAAAAAAAAAAACCATTAATATTGATACCCATGAAAGTGTTGTAAACATTGAAAATCATGTTCACTTTCACTTTATACTAATGATGCCTCCATGGTTTTATCTTTATCAAAACTCAAAAAGAAGAAAGTCACAGGGTCTACCGGCATATTATATACTGATTCCATTAGTCCAATGCTTTAGGATCTTCCAAATTGTTCTATTTCCCAATGTACCTTTCCAGATCGTTTGAAGTATGCTGAAGTAACTCCAGTATTCAGGAAAAATGACTCTTTAGATATAAGTAAGTATAGGCCAGTCAGCATACTTCTCAGTATTTCCAAAGTCTTTCAAACATTCTGCATGATCAACTGTCTACCTTTTGCAAAGATACTTTTCATCTTTTTTTTAGCTGCCTATGGACTGGCTTTGGGTGTCAAACCACTTTGCTGCGCATGCTTGAGGACTGACGACAGGCCTTGGATGGTCACAACCAATTTGGGGCCATTCTTATTGATCTCTGAGAGGCCTTTGACTGTCTTCAACAGTACTTAATCCCCAGGAAGCTCTGATGTTATGGGGTTTCGACTGAGGCTGTTAGTCTCATGTGTAGCTATATTGGAAACAGGAAGTTAGTCTCATGTGTAGCTATGTTGGAAACAGGAAGCAGCGAAGGGACTTGGAGGCAACACTAGCGATTGGATGTCTCTCATCAAAGGGGTACCGCAGGGCTCCATCCACGTGCCTCTTATTTGTAATATTTTTATGAATGGTATTCTTTATTGTACTAAAGAGGCAAATCTTTGTGATTATTCAGATGATAACACTTTAGGTTATTTCAGTAGTAACATTCATACCTTGAGAGATCAGGGGTAGAAATTCAGCTAAAACGGATGGTATTCTAGACGAAATACATAATACAGTCAAGTGTAACAACAGTATACAGTGACCCGGTATCCCGCCTGAATACCTGGTATCCCATCTCTGTTTGTTGATCAGTACTTGTTTTCTGTCGAATTAAAACAATAAAAGGTCTGTTCATATATTATTCTATTTTATTGCTTACAATAAAAATTAACACATACAGTGGGAGCCGCTTAATATGATATGCTATTTGCCACAGAAAAAGATCATAATAATCGATATATTATAATAGTCATTAAGATATTTTACATCTTGTTTAGTGTCATAACAGAAAGTGAGGTCTGCCCTATAATATTGTAATCACTAGCCATAAATTAACGTGGCAATAGGGGAAGATATTTATACAAATTGATATATTGATAATTAGAATAGCTTGTTAATCGTTTTTGATTTCTGAGTGTATCAGCAAGTTTAAAACATATTTTACTTTGTCATCGTTATGATCGATTAGTTCTTTGAATTTTACTTTAACTTTCAAAAAACTTTGAACTATCGGTATGCTACATCTAACCTAACGATACTGTAATGTAACAGTCAATACGATGAAAAAAACAACCTTTTATTATAATATGATACTAATTGTCTTGCAGTGTATTTAAGACAACACTCTATTACCGCGGATGCTTTGTTTAGACTATTGTTATGAACTGACTGAGTGAAAGTGAGATGTAAAAACAATACCTAGAGTAGCCAGGTATTCACCTCGGGCGATGTAATTAGCCAGACCTATTGTCCAGGTGTCTCACACGGGCATCTTACCTGAGGTATTACCTAATGAAACCCAGTCAAGACAGAGAAAAATATAATAAACGGGGTCTCATATATATATATAAATAACAACCGATTCAGGTACGAGAAAGATCGGTAATCCGGACGGAATACCTGGGATACGGGAGCTGGTATCCCGAGGAGAAATTTTGTATCCGAGTGACTACGGAATACCGCCAATTTCGAGCCCTGGAGCTGGTTTAGATAGACAGGCCAGTATTTGAATAAACTTGTTTAATGCCAACGGTATGAAAGGAAAACCTGAAAAATTTATCATTTCGATATTTTAAACACTAAAATTGTCTGCTAAGATAGTGTAAAATTATTTAGCATTGATATTGACCATCATTTAAAGTTTGACAAATATATTTCAGCTCTATGTAGAAAAGCCTCCAAACAGTTAGCAGTTCTAAATAGGATAGGATAGAATATTTCTTACCAAAATGTTTAATCTACAAATGCTTTGTTTTATCCAACTAATGTCCCCTTATTTGGCATTTTTTGCAGTGTTTCTGCTTCAAAGAACATTAAAAATGTGCAAGAAAGGGGCTTGCGATTGGTCTTTAATGACCATGATTCTGACCTGAGAGAACTGCTTGCTAAATCTGATTTATATTTATCTTTCCTCCATATTCACAAGATGAAACTTATCACTTTAATAATTATTATTAATATTATTAGTAATATCGCTCCAGCTTATATTTGTAATCTCAGTAATAAACAAGAAACTATGTATAATTTCAGGGCAGAGAACAAAGCACACATTCCCAGTGTTAACACCATCAGGTATGGCAAAATGTCCTTCAGATACAAGGCGTCTCGTATATGGAGTAGCCTTCCAAATACCCTTCGAAAAGTTGAAAACTATGTAGAATTTCGGAGTCTGCTCCGTATGTGGGACGGCCCGGACTGTAAGTGTACAATATGTTCAGCTTAACTTTTTGTCCTGTGGTGTACGCCTTTCTGTTTATTTATTACATATGCTCGGTATGTGTGCTTTCAGAGATATGACTTGTGATGTTCTGCTCTGAAAATTTTATGTGTTGTGTCTCGTATATATTTCGTCTCATATTTTGATTTTATCCTTCTACATTTCAGTTTAATTTCATTTATTTGAAATACTTTCACGATTATTTTTCTTTAAATGTTTACTATATTAGTATGTTTTCTGGTATTGTTTTCTTTGCTACATTAGCATATATGTTTATTACACTTTTTTATAGTGTTTAAATTTACACCTTAGTAACACAGTGTCTATGTTATACTGACGTTCATTCTTAGATCTTTGTTTTCTTAATCCATAACTTTGTGATGCAAGTTAAATCTATATCTGTGACTGTAACTAATAAGTCCTGTGATATATTGTTGTTATTGTTTGTATATCTGTTTAATTTATGTTTTTTTTTCTAAATACAAACTATTACGACCTTATGTTACTCTGTTGTGTATAAAGTTTTCTGTAAGAAGAAACAAATTGACTGAAAAGTTGTTTATTTACAGCCTACGGTGAAGTGATAGTTAAACCTGAAACTTGTTTTTCGATAAAATCAGGCACATTTTTAATACACTGGTCAGGTTTCAGCGTCAATGCACAACAACACTGGGACAACAGGAAGTAATGATGTTGTTGTATGTAGGTGTGATGGTATAATAGAACACACGGGTACACGAAAGACACTACTGTGACTGGTGAGCTGTGAAATTTTCTGCTCCTGTGTTTTATGGAATTTATTATGGTTTCATCATTTCTTTGGCCTTAAACTTTGCACTGATCATCATTTTTACCATCATACTCTTGATATCAAAAGTTATGTGTGATTTGATGGTTTGTAAAATGAAAATGAAAATATGAAAATGTAAAACACTAGAAAAAACCCAAAAGGGCCCACTTTGGGGGCATGTGCCCGCGAACCTCGTACTCCTCCAAGTCAATTTAAATTGATGTGGACTGTTGTTTCCCATAGTGTGTGAACGCCTGAGCATATACATCATGTGGGGTGCAGTACAATCTACCTGTACTACAATTTTCTTACCTGTGGACCTTACCTATTATCAGTATATATCTGTTAATTCATATATAGATAACAGACACGCACATCTGTTTATGGACATGTTAATTGTGGTAAGGACAATTTCAACTTACTTGTCTTGGAATGTCTGCAGTATCTACAACAGGAATCGAGAACTGTCTATGTCATTGATAATTCTATTGACATTGCATGTATTCAAGAGACATGGTTAAATTCGTCTATTCTAAATAAGGACATCAATATAACAAATCATCGAATTGAGCCCTTCGACAGATCTAACGGTCAAAGACATGGCTGTATTGGTATCTACTTGAGGGAAAATGAATGTACCATACTTTTGTGTACTTCATTGTTGTCATTATTTGTTTCATCAACTGATGCAGTGCTGATTCGTATATACGTATCAATGTATCGTATGTTCATTAATTACCGGGTAGTCTAGGAAAGTATCACTGTCATCTCTTTGTTGTTAAAATTGAAGAAGTAGAATTTAAATGAGACTATATAATTTACAACGGTACTACTCATGTGAACATACACAATATTTGTGCAAAGTCATCACATAAGATATGAGTTTTTAGTTAATTAATTAATTGGTTTGGATCATATAACAATCTCCAAAGTATGATACGTATACAAATAAAATTAGATAAGTAGGACGTCTTTTACTTAATTATTTGAAATATTGACATTTTCTAATCATTTCCTCTCTCTTATCGTCACGACTTTATGACATCCTCCAACCAGACCAGACCCCAACTATCAATCTAGACACGACAAGGAAATTATGTCTTCATCGCCTAATAATATCATGTCCTCATCGCCTAATAATAGCATGTCCTCATTGCCTAATAATAGCATGTCCTCGTCGCCTAATAAAAGCATGTCCTCATCGCCTAATAATAGCATGTCCTCGTCGCCTAATAATAGCATGTCCTCATCGCCTAGTAATAGCATGTCCTCGTCGCCTAATAATAGACCATCTGATTACTGCTCAGGATGATCATGTACGTACTCTTGATAAATGTTTTATAATTTACTGTTGCCTTACCAGCCTCTCTAATTCTGTTGTTAATGCTGTATATTATAACAACGCAGATACAAATTACTACCAGTCTGCCATCATATCAGAGTGCCAAAATGTTCATTATGTTACGGTTAAGGTGAAGTCATGCTTTAAAACATTTTCTTCAGCGGGTTAATTGCTGAATTTGTATTACATGTATACAAACAAATGACGACCGTCTTACATTTACTTGTAATACTGACTGATAGTAAAAGTTCTTTATGTTTTGAAATAGTTTATGGTTTACATGATATAATCCTAAATACACAATGTTTACATGCATTGTTTAATATTTAAATAAAATTTCACTTTCAGAGACAAGAGGCCCATGGGGCCTGTATCGCTCACCTGGTTGGATTAGACCAAATGTCAAAATAATGTTCATATTCAATTTGTTTATTTCTAAATCTCAAACAATGCTATATATGGTTATAGTGTGGCATGTAGCGATTTAATGGAATTACCTCTATCTCCCCTTCTGAGCCCCATCCCTTTGGCCCCTTTGGGGTCAGAGTCACCATTTCTACAAAACTGTTCCCCTTCCCCCAAGGATGTTTCTGACCAAATCGGGTTCAAATCCATTCATAACTTTATGACTAGTAGCGATTTAAAGGAATTACCTCTATTTCCCCTTTTGGGCCCTGCCCCTTTAGCCCCTTTGGGGTCAGAGTCACCATTTATGCAAGATCTGTTCCCCTTCCCCCAAGGATGTTTCTGACCAAATTGGGTTCAAATCCATTCATAACTTACTAACTAGTAGCGATTTAAAGGAATTACGGTACCTCTATTTCCCCTATTGGGCCCCGCCCCCTTGGCCCCTTTAGGGTCAGAGCCACCATTTATGCAAAATCTGTTCCCCTTCCCCCAAGGATGTTTCTGACCAAATAGGTTTCAAATCTATTCATAACTTTATGACTAGTAGCGATTTAAAGGAATTACCTCTATTTCCCCTATTGGGCACCGCCCCTTTGGCCCCTTTGGGGTCAGAGTCAAAATCTGTTCCCCTTCCCCTAAGGATGTTTCTGACCAAATTGCGTTGAAATCCATTCATAACTTAATGACTAGTAGCGATTTAAAGGAATTACCTCTATTTCCCCTTTTGGGCCCTGCCCCTTTAGCCCCTTTGGGGTCAGAGTCACCATTTATGCAAGATCTGTTCCCCTTCCCCCAAGGATGTTTCTGACCAAATTGGGTTCAAATCCATTCATAACTTAATAACTAGTAGCGATTTAAAGGAATTACGGTACCTCTATTTCCCCTATTGGGCCCCGCCCCTTTGGCCCCTTTAGGGTTAGAGCCACCATTTATGCAAAATCTGTTCCCCTTCCCCCAAGGATGTTTCTGACCAAATAGGTTTCAAATCTATTCATAACTTTATGACTAGTAGCGATTTAAAGGAATTACCTCTATTTCCCCTATTGGGCACCGCCCCTTTGGCCCCTTTGGAGTCAGAGTCAAAATCTGTTCCCCTTCCCCTAAGGATGTTTCTGACTAAATTGCGTTCAAATCCATTCATAACTTAATGACTAGTAGCGATTTAAAGGAATTACCTCTATTTCCCCTATTGGGCACCGCCCCTTTGGCCCCTTTGGAGTCAGAGTCAAAATCTGTTCCCCTTCCCCTAAGGATGTTTCTGACTAAATTGCGTTCAAATCCATTCATAACTTAATGACTAGTAGCGATTTAAAGGAATTACCTCTATTTCCCCTATTGGGCACCGCCCCTTTGGCCCCTTTGGAGTCAGAGTCAAAATCTGTTCCCCTTCCCCTAAGGATGTTTCTGACTAAATTGCGTTCAAATCCATTCATAACTTAATGACTAGTAGCGATTTAAAGGAATTACCTCTATTTCCCCTATTGGGCCCCGCCCCTTTGGCCCCTCCGGGGTCAGAGCCACCATTTATGCAAAATCTGTTCCCCTTCCTCCAAGAATGTTTCTGACTAAATTGGGTTCAAATCCATTCATAACTTTATAACTAGTAGCAATTTAAAGGAATTACCTCTATTTCCCCTTTTAGGCCCCGCCCCTTTGGCCCCTTTGGGGTCAGAGTCACCATTTATGCAAAATCTGTTCCCCTTCCCCGAAGGATGTTTCTGACCAAATTGGGTTCAAATCCATTCAAAACTTTATGACTAGTAGCGATTTAAAGGAATTACCTCTATTTCCACTATTGGGCCCCGCCCCTTTGGCCCCTTTGGGGTCAGAGTCACCATTTATGCAAAATCTGTTCCCCTTCTCCAAAGGATGTTTCTGACCAAATTGGGTTCAAATTCATTCATAACTTTATGACTAGTAGCGATTTAAAGGAATTACCTCTATTTCCCCTATTGGGCCCCGCCCCTTTGGCCCCTCGGGGGTCAGAGTCACCATTTAGTGCTGTTCCCCTTCTGCCAAGGATGTTTCTGGCAAAATTTGGTCAAAATCCAATAAGAACTTTTAGACTAGTAGCGATTTGAAGCAAATGTTGACGGACGACGGACGGACAGACGGACGACGGACGCTGCGCCATGACATAAGCTCAACGGACCTTCGGTCCAGGTGAGCTAAAAAAGGGGGAAAAAGTGGGCCTCCGTAGGATTCGAACTCGCGTCGTGATAAAAATGAATGAAAGACTAACCCATTTTTTTTTATCTTAAAAATAAAATTTTAATATCCCATACATAGGGCCTCAGGGGTTGGGGCCCCTGAGGTTCCTCACAGTTCAAACAATCAAAACTGGCGTTGCATAGCAAACATGGTAGAATGAGTTATATCACACGACACAAGTTATTGAGTGGAATCTGTTTAGACAAATCTTCAAAGGATCATAACTCTATAAATAATGCATGAATACATTTGGTTATCAAACTTATCTGAAATCTTGTGGCAATAAATTTGCCTATGAAGATTTGAGCTAATCCGTTAAAAATTACTGAAGTTATTGAAGGGAAACCGATGTAAGCCTGCCTTCAACCCTAAATGAACATAACTTTCAGGAAACAGCAAATAACTCAAACTGATATAGATTATGCACATCTACAATATGTAAGGATTACTGACAGCAAGTTTCATTGAAATTCCCTCAGTAATTAAGGAGGAGTAGTACAATGTTGCTGACAGACAGATAGACAACCTGTTTCCAGTATACCTCCCCACCCCCAACTTCATTGCATCTTTTTGACCCCACCCATCAGTCACCTGGAGAGGTCAGTCCCATCACCTGTACAATGTTCCAATCATGGATAATTAAGAAGTTGCTTGAACTGTTGATGGACAGAAGATGTTTAGCATAAGCTCAACTGGTGAGCTAATAACCAAGTATAGATATGAAGCCTCTTCACATTTAATTTGCCAAAATAGGAGAGGAGTCATTGCTGGCCTATAGACAGTGTAAGTAAATATACTTGCCCCCTTTTGACATTCCAAGATCTAACCATTTCTTTAGACGACAAGCAGAGCAGTTTCCCCGTCGTCTGTCAGTGATGACACAATTATAATCAGCCGTACATTGGTACTTAGGTAGCACACCACAGTAAGACAGCCTGGCCATGGGCAATTTTTTTGTTAAGCAAATAACTCCTGTATTATGATATGTATAAAAAATGAAAAAATAAATGTACACTATAATTGGTATATCCAGTATGAAGTAGTACATACAGGCTTCACATTTATTAAAACAAAAATCAATAAATTGGTTCCGGATTTTAAATATCCGGATTTTCCGAACGTGTGTTTACACAGGAAATTTAGTTTCGCCTACAGCGCAAAATGGAAGCCCACAGAAAAGGTAAGATAGCGGAAAAACTTAATTTACAACATATGTCCAAACAAGATTAATTCTGTCTTTGGGATAGAGATATTTAATTTTAAATAGGTTTCAGAAAAAAAATTGTGTAGAGAATTGTGCCATTTTGGGTCAAATATCATAATATTTTGCAATTTTTGAGAATTTTTTAAGCTGTTACCATGGTATTCACAGCTCTAAAAATCACAGAAAATATCAGTTTACTTATCCTTCAGAGCTCTATTAAAATTGCAAATGTTGTACAGATTTCAAATATATATACTTTATTAGAGGTTATATGCAAGGTTAACTGGCAATGTTTACATATCTAAAGCATGTGCCATATTTTTCAGAATTTGGCATTTTTACTGTACACTGCTACCTTATAAGGGCTGAAAAATGTTATTTTTTGGAAATTGTGCTTAATTATGCTTGATTAAGCTTCATTTTAGTTCATTATTGCTCAAAAATGCATAAAAACAATTTAAAACTTGTTTATTATCAGGCTTGTCATATTCGAGGAATCAAGGGAGGTAACTCGCATATTTACCCATTTTAAGGGTGGGTTAATTAAGCATAATGTTAATGAGTCAGTGTAAATTGAAAAGATATGCTATGTTTTATAACAAACCCAAAATAACTTATTGGGTATCTAACAAACCATATAGACCGAATTCTGGTTTGTTTTACCTGATTTATTACCCCGTATCCATGGAAACTATTACAGTAAGTGTTATTTTCTGAAATATTTGGTGAAACCATTATTTTCAATTTATTTATACATTGGTAAGCATGTAATTTCAATTGATGGAGTGTACGGTTGATACAATATTGTCAATTATTGTCACTTCCTTCGGTAAAGCAGAAAAAATAGCATTTTCCGCATAAAATGGGATCAGCGGACACTTTCATATGATCATTGGTACATATCTGAATTACCGGGGTGGAAACAGATGACTGTGATGTCATAGGCATGACATTTTGAAATCTTGGATGTCATGTCATGATTTATCAGTTAGAATATTGCATGTGTTGCTAAGCTGAGGTTTGGAAAGGAATTTGGTTATTTATTATGACACCATTGAGTATTTATGACGTCATAGATACCATCTGATGACGTCATAGTTGCTGATGACGTCATGGTAACTATGACGTCATATTACAAGGCTAAATTTGATAGTTGTATAGTATTTTTTGCTTGATTACATGCACAGAGACTCAAAGTACCACATTCAACTCAAAACACAACTTTATTCAAGAGATATACAGAATTATGGGAGTTTTCATCTTTAAAATTACCTCCCCTTATTACTGGATTGGGAGAAAAAGTTGTCAAAATACACCTCTCAGGGAAATCAGCAATACTCGGTGACTATTAAAGATACACAGTAACCCGATATGTCATTTTGTTCGTCGGAACATATTCTAGACATTCATGGGGTTTTTAGTAAAATTAGAATTAACGAAAGTGATGTATAAGGTAGCACACCACAGTAAGACAGCCTGGCCATGGGCAATTTTTTTGTTAAGCAAATAACTCCTGTATTATGATATGTATAAAAAATGAAAAAATAAATGTACACTATAATTGGTATATCCAGTATGAAGTAGTACATACAGGCTTCACATTTATTAAAACAAAAATCAATAAATTGGTTCCGGATTTTAAATATCCGGATTTTCCGAACGTGTGTTTACACAGGAAATTTAGTTTCGCCTACAGCGCAAAATGGAAGCCCACAGAAAAGGTAAGATAGCGGAAAAACTTAATTTACAACATATGTCCAAACAAGATTAATTCTGTCTTTGGGATAGAGATATTTAATTTTAAATAGGTTTCAGAAAAAAAATTGTGTAGAGAATTGTGCCATTTTGGGTCAAATATCATAATATTTTGCAATTTTTGAGAATTTTTTAAGCTGTTACCATGGTATTCACAGCTCTAAAAATCACAGAAAATATCAGTTTACTTATCCTTCAGAGCTCTATTAAAATTGCAAATGTTGTACAGATTTCAAATATATATACTTTATTAGAGGTTATATGCAAGGTTAACTGGCAATGTTTACATATCTAAAGCATGTGCCATATTTTTCAGAATTTGGCATTTTTACTGTACACTGCTACCTTATAAGGGCTGAAAAATGTTATTTTTTGGAAATTGTGCTTAATTATGCTTGATTAAGCTTCATTTTAGTTCATTATTGCTCAAAAATGCATAAAAACAATTTAAAACTTGTTTATTATCAGGCTTGTCATATTCGAGGAATCAAGGGAGGTAACTCGCATATTTACCCATTTTAAGGGTGGGTTAATTAAGCATAATGTTAATGAGTCAGTGTAAATTGAAAAGATATGCTATGTTTTATAACAAACCCAAAATAACTTATTGGGTATCTAACAAACCATATAGACCGAATTCTGGTTTGTTTTACCTGATTTATTACCCCGTATCCATGGAAACTATTACAGTAAGTGTTATTTTTTGAAATATTTGGTGAAACCATTATTTTCAATTTATTTATACATTGGTAAGCATGTAATTTCAATTGATGGAGTGTACGGTTGATACAATATTGTCAATTATTGTCACTTCCTTCGGTAAAGCAGAAAAAATAGCATTTTCCGCATAAAATGGGATCAGCGGACACTTTCATATGATCATTGGTACATATCTGAATTACCGGGGTGGAAACAGATGACTGTGATGTCATAGGCATGACATTTTGAAATCTTGGATGTCATGTCATGATTTATCAGTTAGAATATTGCATGTGTTGCTAAGCTGAGGTTTGGAAAGGAATTTGGTTATTTATTATGACACCATTGAGTATTTATGACGTCATAGATACCATCTGATGACGTCATAGTTGCTGATGACGTCATGGTAACTATGACGTCATATTACAAGGCTAAATTTGATAGTTGTATAGTATTTTTTGCTTGATTACATGCACAGAGACTCAAAGTACCACATTCAACTCAAAACACAACTTTATTCAAGAGATATACAGAATTATGGGAGTTTTCATCTTTAAAATTACCTCCCCTTATTACTGGATTGGGAGAAAAAGTTGTCAAAATACACCTCTCAGGGAAATCAGCAATACTCGGTGACTATTAAAGATACACAGTAACCCGATATGTCATTTTGTTCGTCGGAACATATTCTAGACAATCATGGGGTTTTTAGTAAAATTAGAATTAACGAAAGTGATGTATAAGGTAGCACACCACAGTAAGACAGCCTGGCCATGGGCAATTTTTTTGTTAAGCAAATAACTCCTGTATTATGATATGTATAAAAAATGAAAAAATAAATGTACACTATAATTGGTATATCCAGTATGAAGTAGTACATACAGGCTTCACATTTATTAAAACAAAAATCAATAAATTGGTTCCGGATTTTAAATATCCGGATTTTCCGAACGTGTGTTTACACAGGAAATTTAGTTTCGCCTACAGCGCAAAATGGAAGCCCACAGAAAAGGTAAGATAGCGGAAAAACTTAATTTACAACATATGTCCAAACAAGATTAATTCTGTCTTTGGGATAGAGATATTTAATTTTAAATAGGTTTCAGAAAAAAAATTGTGTAGAGAATTGTGCCATTTTGGGTCAAATATCATAATATTTTGCAATTTTTGAGAATTTTTTAAGCTGTTACCATGGTATTCACAGCTCTAAAAATCACAGAAAATATCAGTTTACTTATCCTTCAGAGCTCTATTAAAATTGCAAATGTTGTACAGATTTCAAATATATATACTTTATTAGAGGTTATATGCAAGGTTAACTGGCAATGTTTACATATCTAAAGCATGTGCCATATTTTTCAGAATTTGGCATTTTTACTGTACACTGCTACCTTATCCTTCTCCATTGAAGCACGCCGAAAGAAAGCCTGTGTGAGAAAAAGAAACCTAGTGCATAATCAGTGTTGTATGTCAGAAAATCAGATCAAAACAAGATTTCACAAATGATATTAATCACCTCGTTTGCTAAGTATGGTTTCAGTAATTGTCCAGCAAGAAGAGGACCAACACATAAACTATGGAACAAAGTGGGTTGGGCTTATTGCTGAACAATGAAATAATTGTAGTTGTCATTTCCACTGAATTGCAAAAGAAACAGATGTGCTTTTCACCAGGCATAGGTTTATTAGCACGTATGGGCTTTTTAACAGATATAGGCTTATTACCATAATGGCTTATCAGTTATTAACAGTCATCAGCTTATTGCCAGACATGGGCTTATGACCAGACATGGGCTTATTGCAAGACATAGGCTTAATAAGCTTAATAGAGCTTGGTATGGGGAAAGAGAAGGGGAACTCCCATGGATTGGGGAGTATAGAGAGCTTGGTATGGAGAAAGAGAAGGTGAACTCCCATGGATTGGGGAGTAGAGGGAGCTTGGCATGGGGGAAGGGAAGGGGACTTCCGATAGATTTGGGAGTATAGAGAGCTTGGCATAGTGAAAGGGAAGGGGAACTCCCATGGATGGGAAGTATAGAGAGTTTGGTATGGGGACAGGGAAGGTGAACTCCCATAGATTGGGGAGTATAGGGAGCTTGGCATGGAGAAAGGGAAGGTGAACTCCCATAGTTTGGGGAGTATAGGGAGCTTGGCATGGGGGAAGGGAAGGGGAACTCCCATGGATTGGGGAGTATAGAAAGCTTGGTATGGGGAAAGAAAAGGGGAACTTCCATGGATTGGGGAGTATAGAGAGCTTGGCATGGAGAAAGAGAAGGTGAACTCCTATGAATTGGGGAGTATAGGGAGCTTGGCATGGGGGAAGGGAAGGGGAACTCCCATAGATTGGGGAGTATATAGAGCTTGCCATGGGGGAAGGGAAGGGGACTTCCGATAGATTTGGGAGTATAGAGAGCTTGGCATAGTGAAAGGGAAGGGGAACTCCCATGGATGGGGAGTATAGAGAGTTTGGTATGGGGACAGGGAAGGGGAACTCTCATAGATTGGGGAGTATAGGGAGCTTGGCATGGAGAAAGAGAAGGGGAACTCCCATGGATTGGGGAGTATAGAAAGCTTGGTATGGGGGAAGAGAGGGGGAACTCCCATGGATTGGGGAGTATAGAGAGCTTGGTATTGGGAAAGAAAAGGGGAACTCCCATAGATTGGGGAGTATAGAGAGCTTGGTATGGAGAAAGAGAAGGGGAACTCCCATAGATTGGGGAGTATAGAGAGCTTGGCATGGGGAAGGAAAGGGGACTTCCATGGATTGGGGAGTATAGAAAGCTTGGCATGGGGAAAAGGAGATACATAAAGGAGAACCGAGAGCTATTATGAGGATATACTAAGTGAGGGTGAAGGAGAACAATATTGGGGAAAGAGAGGGTGAGATGAGGGATTCAACGTCAAGTACAGATAAACTATCAACCAAATTCACAGGAGTGGTGTTGTTACAAACATTACTATAGATGTAAGTTTTATTTACAGAAATATCAAATCCTATATTTTTATTTTTATTTACAAGCACCATGAATATAATTTTGTACCTGTGTGATTTATGTAAATATGATAAAAAAAACATAAAGGGAATATTTACCTTACATGCTTCACAGGTATTAATGCCATAGTGTATCCCTGTGGCAATACCTGTACATATACGACAAGGTGGCAGAGTAAGAGGGTCCGACATCGTCAACAGGTAAACAGGTAAGTGATCCTCACTATTTGACCCATGTGACCTTGAATGAAGGTCAAGGTCATTTATTTGAACAAACTTTGTAGCCCTTCACCCCAGCACGCTACAGGCCCAATATCAAGTCCCTTGGCCTCTTGGTTATTTAGAAGTCATTTGAAGATTATAGCCTATTTGACCCATGTGACCTTGAATGAAGGTCAAGGTCATTTATTTGAACAAACTTTGTAGCCCTTCACACCAGCATGCTACATGCCCAATATCAAGTCCCTGGGCCTCTTGGTTATTGAGAAGAAGTCATTTGAAGATTATAGCCTAATTGACCCATGTGACCTTGAATGAAGGTCAAGGTCATTTATTTGAACAAACTTTGTAGCCCTTCACCCCAGCATGCTACAGGCCCAATATCAAGTCCCTGGACCTCTTGGTTATTGAGAAGAAATCGTTTGAAGATTATAGACTATTTGACCCATGTGACCTTGAATGAAGGTCAAGGTCATTTATTTGAACAAACTTTGTAGCCCTTCATCCCAGCATGCTACAGGCCCAATATCAAGTCCCTGGATCTCTTGGTTATTGAGAAGAAGTCGTTTGAAGATAATAGCCTATTTGACCCATGTGACCTTGAATGAAGGTCAAGGTCAATTATTTGAACAAGCTTGGTAGTCCTTCACCCCAGTATGCTACAGGCCCAATATCAAGTTCATGGGCCTCTTGGTTATTCAGAAGAAGTTGTTTAAAATGTAAAAGTTGACGCTGGACGGACGGACGGACGGACCTTCGGGCAGGTGAGCTAACAATGTATACCTCATATTTACGTAAGCGGTATCATAGTACATTGTATGCATTGCATTGTTGACATACATATGTTGGCTGATAGAATACTGATTATGGCATAAAATACTGATTATGAATACACAGTCTTTGACTACTTTATTGTATACAGAGATTTTGAGAGTTTATTTTACAACCCATTCCTTTTTCAATATATCTATATTTAATATTTACATTCATATAATTTCTTTTCTTTTTAATGAAGCAAAATTGCGTTTGAGTTACCTACTTATCGTATAAATGACGTCAGTAAAGTCAAGCCCAAGAACAGTCTAATTTTCAAGAAGACATGATATAGTTCCTCATGTCAACACAAATGCAGCTTTATATGTTTCGCATTTGTGTGTAAGCATCGTAAAATGCTCACAATTGTATGATTTCTGATTGTTTAAATTCAGACAGTTTTCTGTGCATTGATATACCGTTATCACTTAGAAATGATACGGCTTTGAACTAGCATTGCAACGGAAACGCTCATGTTTCTATCGACTGGATTTACATTATTTCCACAATATCAATTATTACATTCTAAATGAAGGCTTCCTCATCGTAGGTGACAACAATTCCATGGCTGTTTCAATCGAAACAGATTCCATGTCAAATCTATGATGGCTGATTTCCACCATGTTGCAAAGGCGCTCCCGCCATGCGGAACGACAGTGCGCCATGCTACATACATGTACATGAAGGAAGACCTATATGTCGGACAGTAACTTGTACTCCCATATTATTGTAAATACAAGTCGGACGTCGCATGAAATAATACAGAGACAATAAATATCAACTGACAATTTATTATACATTTGTAAGTACATCTCTGGCTGGCCATTTATCATAATAAACGATTTTATAACAATGATCATTAATAGAGCTGTATGCCCACCTTTCTTTAAACATGAAAAAATAAATAAACAACAATTGATATATTCTCAGATAATTGCTACCTGTAACAATAACCAATATATACTTAAGTATATATATTTGTATATTACAACAGCGTTATATTTGACTGATCTTTTAAGTATTTGTGCTGATCATTATTAACATAAAACAACCTATTGTTTTATTAACATGGAGAAACCTAAGGATTTTCTTGATTTGATCACTACGAGTTCGTAGTATCTGAGAGGTTTTCAACTCGGATGCCTGTACTGAAGTATTATAAAACACAGTTTAATTCATTTCGTTGAAAAATAAACGATCTGTTTTTATTCCTATATTTCGTTATCATTTCAATACTAAGCAATAAGTAGGCTGGGAATGCTTCTATCTGTTTGATTATGGACATCAACGGGAGACAACTCTTGTCGTCTACAAAAAGTATATTACGGTGTAGTGTCCTTACATCAATCCAGACGGGTGTTGTTTTTATTCTTTCCATGATATTTCAATAGATATTAAACTCGGCATGTGTTGGTCCTGGATACACTGTTCTGATCATTTCGTCATTTTTCTTTTCTGTGACTTTTTATCTTATAATTGCATAAAGTTTGCTTTTGAAAGCCATGTCGTATGTTCCTTATTGAAATACACGTGTATTGTATTTCATTTCCTTTAATAATTTTTTTTATATTACGCAATGATGTAGCAATATTTAAATGCACAATAAATTAATTTGCAAAATATCTCTTCCGATTCTTGTTTGTGTGAGATAAGTATGAAATGGTTTTCTTTTGAGGGTTTGAATACACAATACAAGGAGGTTATAGTACACTTTTCCTTATTTAGAACATAAAGGATACACACCTATTCAGACTTATTATCTATAAATTAAGGTATTATTCGAAATGCTAAACCGTTTTAACTGCCAAACAATGAAAGGCTCCTGTTCATGGATTCAAATTGATCACCTTAATATTTATTACTAGAATACATATTTATGTTTGCAAGGTATATAGATAGTCCATATGTAAACAGAAGCACTTGTCTTTACCAAACACACGTACAGACATCTACTTAAATATGCATACAAAACAAGACACGTTTACATATAAAACACTCAAACATACACACACACATTTTATATAATCATGTGGAGTAGAATAATTAAAAACTGATATATACAATTATTGATGTTTGGTTACAAATCCACTCCTTAAATATTCTATAACGATTTATTTAGTACACACACATCGCCGAAACACATGTTCTCACACTCTTATCACACTTTTATTGAATAATTACACACAGACAAGTACATATGCGCAAACATATCTTATATAATCATTCTAATTCTTAAAAAGGCGATCGTATCATGTACAAATAAAACCAACAAAATGCGCTCTGTTAGCTACTCAAAGCTAACAATATACTTACACGTTTATCACAATAGCAGATATTACCGAATATTAACATTATAAAACATATTCACAACAGGACAATTTGTGAAAAAAATATATCTGTACCTTTGGTTATGTAAGAATTATATATTACATAGTACTGACCAGCATGACCGATATTTTAAAAAAAAATGTCGGCCGTTTTTGTTTTCCGAGGTCCAACTGGTTTGACCTTATAATTTTAAATTATAATAATTTTTGTGCGAGTTTTGACTTCCATGACCTTTACTAATATCGAAGGTCTGTCAATGTTACTTACAACTACTAAATACCAAACCGGTTTGTCGGCACGAGCTGGCCCTACTTGGCCATCTTACATATGTAGATATACTTTAAAGCACGTAATTTTACATCAATGTAATGACCGCTCTAGCGTTTCATATTCGACAATTTTTTACCACACTGCATTCAGATAAAAAATTGAATATGTTAAATGCTGGTCGTACACCAGTGAAACCAGACATCATATCATGTATACATAATCGTACCAGTATCAGTGCATGATATATATGAACTGGTAGTACTTGCTTTCAGAAACTGGTTTGCCGACGGCAGAAACACATCGAAGTTTACATCATCTTTCCATTTTAAGTATCCAATGCTGGTATATTAAGAATTCATTACAAACCTATGATAATATACACGATATAAACACAGAAAGATATGCCTCATCAGTGTCTGGATTACACAGTTTTTGTCTTTACGAAAGAATCTCAAACAACTTTGCGTACAGTAAGTGGGCCAAACACCACTAGCTTATATGTGACCGAGGTAGCTTGGAGACATTCTTGGGCTTTATCTTCCCAGGCGAGTTAGAATTCCACTTTGAATCTCTAACATGTCTGTAACACCAGAAAAGTGATCGGCAGGTCACGACGTAGAGTTGGATGTGGACGGATCAGAGGAATCCAATGTCCAGCGAATGCCGTGTCTGCAACTGAATTATCAACAAATGAGGTGTGTATTAGTAAGCGAAGGCAGATGGTAACAGAACGGAACAGAAATATCAATGGGTGAGGGCAAAAACGGAGCCTCACTCATAGACGAAAGAGATGAAATTATATAGATAAAAGGACAAAGGATGAAGGTGATACATGTAATACACAAAAGAAAAGAAGAGTGACAATGCTGAATGCAAAGATGGAGTTTCAGCAGATGAAGTCATTAACGGAAAAAAACATTGAACAGAATGATCAAGATATAGATGAATGGTCAGCAAACGAGCTTAAAGACTGGGATTGAATCAATGACGAAATAGATGAAGGAGATATTAATGACGACATGGATGAAAGGTCGACAGATGATGACATTGACGGAGAAACAACAATTGATGAAACAGTTGGAGACATAGATGATTGCAAAGATGAAAGATCGACAGATGATATCATTAACGGTGTAACATCGGTTGATGAAACAGATTGAGGAATTGATGACTGAAAGGATGAAAGATCGACAGATGATGTCATTGACGGAGTAACAACGATGGAAGAAATAGTCGAAGACATGGATGAAGACATTGCTGAAGGATCAACAGATGACGTCATCGACGGAGACATGGATGGAGGAAATATATGAGGACACTGATGAAGACATAGATGACTGATCGACAGATGACGTCATGGAGGAAACACATCGATGGAGGCAATATGTGAGGACATGGATGAAGGCATAGATGTCTGATCGACAGATGACGTCATTGATGGAGAAACAGCGATTGATGAAATAGATAAGGACATTGATGAATGATCTATAGATGACGTCATTGATGGAGAAACATCGACAGAAGAAATAGATGAGGACATTGATAAAGACAGATGAATGATCTACAGATGACGTCATTGATGGAGACACATCGACAGAAGAAATAGATGAGGACATGGATAATGACAGATGAAAAATCGACAGATGACGTCATTGATGGAGAAATATCGACGGATGGAATAGAAGAGGACATGAATGATGACATAGATGAATGATCAATAGATGACGTCAGTGACGGAGAAACAGCGATTGATGAAATAGATGAGGACATTGATGAATGATCGACAGATGACGTCATTGATGGAAACATCG
>NC_047028.1:4755922-4774406 GCF_902652985.1 Pecten maximus | reverse complement strand
TGTGACGTCACAAATTGTTGTCTACAATGAAAGCTCGACTATGTATCTTAAGATCTAATAATCTAGTACAAAATGTAACGTCTTCTTTTGTAAATTATCAGTTATATGTATACTTTACTTGCATCTCGTCAACTTCAATACTTTCTACATATACAAGTGTACATATAAACACTATCATACATGATAAGGGAGACAATACACTTATATCCACCTATATAGATACCGACACGATGGAGCACAAGAGGGGTCGAGTTTGATGCCATGTCCGGGAAACAACACCTAAGCTACTCCAACTGGTGGCATGGAAGTTCGGACGATTTCACGGACACACAATCCTCAAGCGGCAGTACCAGTCTAGCAGGCGATGAGAATAAACATCCTTGGTGGAAAAACAAAAAGATGATTGCTGCAGGCCTCTTTATAGCCCTGGTAGCTATGGCAATGGTTTCCGTCATATTCGTCAGCCTTCGTGACACTCGTAAGTATTTATATCTACATTACAGTTACAAAACGTGTTTAGTATGCATAAGGATATATCCTGTGAAGAGCAATAATCACAAAATCCCGGTTGTGCATTACATTTTTACCAGTGAATTATTGAGAAGTATTAAGGCTGTGTTTCTATTTAATATTGTTATCAAAACACCCCAGCTTTTACATCGAAATACCATTAATAACATGGGAATATAAATAACTTTAAACAATTGTCAAATCATAATTTCATAACTTATTCTCTATTCTGTTTACATGTCAGCTTCCCCCATTTTGTTATTTCTATGGTATGTGTTTGTAGATATTGTAACACAACAAATTACTAAAGGAACTGTTAGGGTGTCCATGTTTGAGACTGTCTGGTCTAGATTTCCACACTTTAGGCATCATTGACATCAACATCACTGACGAGTCCTAGAGGGATGAATCAGTTGCACTATGTCCCTAACTCGCCATACAAATCTAGGTCACGACGACACCCGCCGTACAAATCTAGGTCACGACGACACCCGACATACAAATCTAGGTCACGACGACACCCGCCAAACAAATTTAGGTCACGACGACACCCGCCATACAAATCTAGGTCACGACGACACCCGCCAAACAAATTTAGGTCACGACGACACCCGCCATACAAATCTAGGTCACGACGACACCCGCCAAACAAATTTAGGTCACGACGACACCCGCCATACAAATCTAGGTCACGACGACACCCGCCATACAAATCAAGGTCACGACGACACCTGCCATATAAAACTAGGTTTAATCCGGGTAAGGTCACAAACGAGGGTAAACTATTAATAAAGTGTATATTTACAAAGAAGCCTTTAAAAAATACAAGCATGCACATGTGACCCTTTACTCTCTAAGATTATAGTACACATCAAAATATTTTATCTAAAGAGGTATGGTAGTTTTCCGCATATCTTGACCTAGGCCACGCATAGCAATAGTCTGCAGGTCTGGGCTAAATACAGGTAAAATATCACGTGACCCTAGTGATTCCCACACTACCAAAATAGATCGTCATGGTCCATTGGCGCGCTGTGCGTTGTGAACGGTTACATTGTATGTAGTCAATCAATACCATATGACATAAAGTAAAATTGACATGCCTGTTAAATATGATTTTACACTACCCATCCATGTATGCCTGTTGTCGACGCTGCAGTTCATTTACGTTTTACTGTCAATGATACGGACTAAATCGGTTATGATTTTACACTACTCATCCATGTATGCCTGTTGTCGACGCTGCAGTTCATTTACGTTTTACTGTCAATGATACGGACTAAATCGGTTATGATTTTACTCTTCTTTTTTATCCAAGTGAAAATTTTCTATCGCAACATTTTTTATCTTTATACTAAATATTTTATATTAAATATGCATTTAATGTTGCAAATGTCTTTCAAATACGATAAAGAAAAAATAAATGGTATTAAGGAACATAACAAAATATGAAAAAGATCCATCTTAGTGATTCGAACTCAAAACCTTTCGGTCGCTAAGCGATGGTTCTACTATATGAGCTATACGGACTTATGGAAATGTGAAGTTTATGTTATCAGTTATAGTCAGTCTAGTTAATGCTAAATTAAAATATTTTATCAACTACGTTTTTTCAATTTTTCGATACCAGCGCATCGGAGGACCACTTTTGAAGAATAGGATTTTAGTTGTCTTTTGGTATATAGAATAAAATAAGACATTGTAAAACTTCTGATGTGCTCTATGTCAAAAAA
The DNA here is from genome assembly GCF_902652985.1 of Pecten maximus. Taxonomy (NCBI): domain Eukaryota; kingdom Metazoa; phylum Mollusca; class Bivalvia; order Pectinida; family Pectinidae; genus Pecten; species Pecten maximus. The sequence goes on along the minus strand of NC_047028.1, from coordinate 4,772,163 downwards.
TGATATGAATGCGGGAAAACCCCCCTCCAAAGTTGCAAATAGCCCGATGATGCAACTTTACGGTCATTTTATGAACTATCCATGTAATGAACAAACACATTTTTCGCAAATAAGAATATTTATATGTTATAGGTTTAAGGTTTGTATTCAAAAACTCAGTTTTTAACATTTATTTTTTTATTTTGAAAACGGTCACCGTTAGGTCGAAACAGGACAATATGCGCCATACCTCTTTCTAGATAACATAAGTTAAGTGTTTTTGAAATGTTCTCCTGTTTCAGCTTTGATTGAAAAGACACAGGACGGTGAGTAGGACCATTTAATTACTAACTCATTAAGATATTCCTCATATATATATACACTACTAATTCTTCTCTTCTACGGCTCACATCTGTTGGGTATCCTCGGTTTATTGTGGATGCTGTAGATATTGGCATGATATTATATTTGCTTACCTGCGAGAATGGAAAAGATCTCGAAAAGAACAAAGAGGAATATAACGTCTGTTTCGTTACTTGAGCGAAGAATTGATCACTTTTGAAAAAAAAAAAAAAAAAAAAAAACACCGCGAAAATTTGAAACACTGAAAAGAACCAGCTTTACAGTGTAGTCCCATGTAAATCCTGTCTGGTCAAAATATTGATGTTTTATTAAAAGTATATTTAAGTAACTGTCACCAGTATGTTGGTAATTAATCATGAGAGTTGTTCAGATTAATTCTATTGATTCTACAAAAGCCGGACTGAGTAAGATAATATGGCGGCCTGCCAGACTCAGACTCAGGATATACGCGTGTGCTTCTTTTGAAATCAAAAGTTGTAAATGATGAAATTTTTTGAATTTTTGGATTCTCCAGCTTGATATTAACATTTTGTTTGAATTATTGCGGTGCTTTAGTTTGCCATTTTAGGCGCTTGGTATTACTGACGGGTCCTAGAACGACACAACAGTTGTATGAAGCAGCCTAATTAATTTTGGTTCTACTGTATCTAATATAGTTCTCCATATGTTCTGACAGGTGCTGATATATTGTGTGACTTTTGTACAATCAATTGATCGTTTTACCATTAACATAGTTATAACTCACAAGATGACTGGTATTATACAGTGATATGTAAACAACATGATGTATTATGTTGTTTCCTGTATTATACAATGGTATGTAAGCAACATGATATATTCCGTTGTTTCCTGTATTATACAAAAGTATGTAAACAACATGATATATTACGTTGTTTCCTGTATTATACAGTGGTATGTAAACAACATGATATATCCCGTTGTTTACTGTATTATACAGTGGTATGTAAACAACATGATATATTACGTTGTTTCCTGTATTATACAGTGGTATGTAAACAACATGATATATTCCGTTGTTTACTGTATTATACAATGGTGTTTAAACAACATGATATATCCCGTTGTTTACTGTATTATACAGTGGTATGTAAACAACATGATATATTACGTTGTTTCCTGTATAATACAGTGGTATGTAAACAACATGATATATCTAGTTGTTTACTGTATTATACAGTGGTATGTAAACAACATGATATATCCCGTTGTTTACTGTATTATACAGTGGTATGTAAACAACATGATATATTACGTTGTTTCCTGTATTATACAGCGGTATGTAAACAACATGATATATTCCGTTGTTTAATGTATTATACAGTGGCATGTAAACAACATGATATATCCCGTTGTTTACTGTATTATACAGTGGTATGTAAACAACATGATATATTCCGTTGTTTCCTGTATTATACAGTGGTATGTAAACAACATGATATATTACGTTGTTTCCTGTATTATACTGTGGTATGTAAACAACATGATATATCCCGTTGTTTCCTGTATTATACAGTGGTATTTAAACAACATGATATATTCCGTTGTTTCCTGTATTATACAGTGGTATGTAAACAACATGATATATTACGTTGTTTTCTGTATTATACAGTCCAATATGATTATAAAACTATAACTGAGGGATTCCTTTTTGTGTTTTATTTATTCCATGCGTTTTGTTTTGTTATTTCAGACAATGGTATTTACCAGTATACAATCTTTTTTTACAGTAAGTGTGGAAATGGGTATGACACTGGTCGAACCATATAAGGCAGAGTACAATGACAGCAACTCGCCAGAATTCCAAAACTTCCAAAATGATTTCTGTGAACAGGTAAGCGATAATTAATACGCTCTTTGTTAAATAGTCTCCGAATTTCGTTTTCTGAAAGTGTGTCCGGTGTCGATGGATTGATAGGGACGTGAGATCTGCATGTATTACATTTATAAATGTTGACATTTCCTATGTGATGTTCTACATGAAATGTTCGTAATATATCGATAATTCTAGCATATATTTTATTATTTACAACACCATTTATACTTTGATTATCTGTCTTTTGTCACTGTGTATATCACTATCATATCAAGAACACGCATTAACACTACACTATAAGTGTAGAATCAGGAAACACAATGTAGTGAGAACAGCCATACTTTTTTAGGATCGAAACATAATAGTTTGATATACATGTGTATATTTACATTTGGATGGCAAAGCCATGATATAAACAAACTAAACAAATTTGCAGTCTATGAGAGTATAACCGACACCCAAAGCGTGACACCATTCTATGCATAACTGACACCCAAATCGTGCATTCGGGTGTTATTCATACGCGACCGGATTTACGGACGGGATCCCCCGGAACTACTTGCAACCAATGTAAACAAGTGGCATCTTATCATTGCTCATCATGCTATCGGATAGAGTACGAGACCAGAAAACAAATCTTAAAATGTAAAACGAAAATAAAGGTAACAATGGTTAACAATCACGAAAATGGAAATAAAACAAGATTTAATAAACACATATGTTGACAGATATTTGTTCCGGGGCCAGAGTGGAAAATCAGTACACACCACATTGTTTGCGCGCCACCGCCATCCAGTGTTTGAATGACAAAAATTTTGAAACCCCGACACATAATGTTATGTCAAATCATAAGAACGAGGCTTCTCTCCGGTCGTACAATAGAACAGTTTCTTCTTCACAAAAGAAAGCATCAAGTGGTGCATTATCGTGTCTAACGCATCCTAAACTTGAAACAGCCATGGTACCCGTCACAAGCAACGTTGTCGCTGAAGCTCGTCTAACTCCCTCGGCCAATGTCACTTCTCTCATTGGTCGTATCCCTGACACCGGTGCTGTTGTAGCTACTATAAACTGTAATCAGGTTTCCATGCAATCAAAGAACATGGTTACATCTGGTTTTTTTGGCGAATTCCACTTTCTCCCACTGCACATTCAACTTTCATAGCTAAACTCTGTCAATGCTGTCAGCTGTTGCGTGCGCGTGGTGACGGGTGAAATTTCCATCCGCATAATTGTTCCGGATGGTAAATTTTTTTAAAAAAAATCCGAAATCGTTAACAAACTGAATAATTCATCCGTATATTCTGAAATACTGACTACCAATATTATTGATATCGTTATTAAAATATCTGATGATGTTTTCAGTATTTTTTTAATGATTTCCACGCACTATTTTTTTTATTTTTTTTTGCCAATCAGCACGTGAATCACAATAGGCTGTTCAATTTGTTGACCTCTGACAGTGGAAACGTCGGTAAAAGTCAGATTTCAAATTATAATGAAAATTAAAGTTGAAATCGAAAAGAAACTAATATAGAAAACGTAAATATATGCATTAAACTGTCTTTTTATGGATTATATGGTCTATATAGATGCCAGAGCTTTGCAGACAATCATTTCATAATGCGCTAGCGCGCATTATGAAGATTGTCTGCAAAGCTCTGGCATCTATATAGACCATATAATCCATAAAAAGACAGTTTAATGCTTAAATATTTACATTTGGATGGCAAAGCCATGATATAAACAAACAAAACAAATTTGCAGTCTATGAGAGTATAACTGACACCCAAAGCGTGACACCATTCTATGCATAACTGACACCCAAATCGTGCATTCGGGTGTTATTCATACGCGACCGGATCCCCCGGAACTACTTGCAACCAATGTAAACAAATGGCATCTTATCATTGCTCATCATGCTATCGGATAGAGTACGAGACTAGAAAACAAATCTTAAAATGTAAAACGAAAATAAAGGTAAGAATGGTTAACAATCACGAAAATGGAAATAAAACAAGATTTAATAAACCATATGTTGACAGATATTTGTTCCGGGGCCAGAGTGGAAAATCATTACACACCACATTGTTTGCGCGCCACCGCCATCCAATGTTTTTGAATGACAAAAATTTTGAAACCCGACACATCATGTTTATGTCAAATCATAAGAACGAGGCTTCTCTCCGGTCGTACAATAGAACAGTTTCTTCTTCACAAAAGAAAGCATCAAGTGGTGCATTATCGTGTCTAACGCATCCTAAACTTGAAACAGCCATGGTACCCGTCACAACCAACGTTGTCGCTGATGCTCGTCTAACTCCCTCGGCCAATGTCACTTCTCTCATTGGTCGTATCCCCGACACCGGTGCTGTTGTAGCTACTATAAACTGTAATCAGGTTTCCATGCAATCAAAGAACATGGTTACATCTGGTTTTTTGGCGAATTCCACTTTCTCCCACTGCGCATTCAACTTTCATAGCTAAACTCTGTCAATGCTGTCAGCCGTTGCGTGCGCGTGGTGACGGGTGAAATTTCCATCCGCATAATTGTTCCGGATGGTAAATTTAAAAAAATCCGAAATCGTTAACAAACTAAATAATTCATCCGTATATTCTGAAATACTGACTACCAGTATTATAAATATTGTTATTAAAATATCTGATGATGTTTTCAGTATTTTTTTAATTATTTCCATGCACTTTTTAATTTTTTTTTTTGCCAATCAGCACGTGAATCACAATAGTCTGTTCAATTTGTTGACCTCTGACAATGGAAACGTCGGTAAAAGTCAGATTTCAAATTATAATGAAAATTAAAGTTGAAATCGAAAAGAAACTAATATAGAAAACGTAAATATAAGCATTATGAAATGATTGTCTGCAAAGCCCTGGCATCTATATAGACCATATAATCCATAAAAAGACAGTTTAATGCTTAAATATTCTGAGTTAGTTATAGTAACTATATATAGGGACTATAAATTATATAGGGAGGTAAATATATAGGGACTATAAATTATATAGGGAGGTAAATATATAGGGACTATATATAGGGGCTATAAATTATATACAGAGGTGAATATATAGGGACTATATATAGGGACTATAAACTATATACGGAGGTTTATATATAGGGACTATATATAGGGACTATAAATTATATACGGAGGTTTATATATAGGGACTATATATAGGGACTATAAACTATATACGGAGGTTTATATATAGGGACTATATATAGGGACTATAAATTATATAGGGTTGTAAATATATAGGGACTATATATAGGGACTATTAACTATGTACGGAGGTTTATATATAGGGACTATATGTCGGGACTATAAATTATATACAGAAGTGAATATATAGGGACTATATGTCGGGACTATAAGCTATATCAGGAGGTACATTCCCTATTACTAAATTCAATATCTGATAGATACTTCATTAAATGCGTTATTATGTTATTGCTTACAAGATAAATACAAATAAATCATTGTTATGTAGAAATTCCCTATCGCATGTATGTATCTTGGATCAGGTACGGCAGACATACACGGCAGCTGACAGCGTTTTCAAGGAGCAGTATTCAGGCTGTATAATCACCGGACTGACGTAAGTCATTGGTTAAATATACCGAAACCGAAAGTAAGTAAAATGTCCAGTGTCGACTTTCCTATACTGATGTCTGGTGCCATCGAACTACATGTAATAGATTATAATGAAAGTCAGTTGAATTAGATGTTAATATATTGTGTTGTATTATATGTTTATAAATTGTGTTCTATTATATGTTTATATATTGTGCTGTATAAGTATGTTTTGAACGGATATATAGATAGATGTTAATATATTGTGTTGTATAAGATTGTTATGAACGGAATCAAATACAATGTACTAGCTTTACTATTCAAGTGGATGCAGTTTAATATCGATGTTATGGCCTACTTATGACGTTATATATATCATGTGGTATTTCTGTACAGCGAGGGAAGTGTGATAGTCCGGTTTAGAGCTCTGTTTGCTGTTGTGGCCATAACGGATGGACAGACATACCTGTTCAACCTCAGATCTGTTATAACTGTGACCACAACAAATCCAGACCGAGGCAGATTTGGAACATATACCGTAGTGATCTCTTCCCTGATTGTGATAAGCGTTGATGGAATCACAACTACTACTCCAACAACTACAACTCCTACGACTACAACCAGCATTCCCACGACCACAACCACAACTCCAACAACTACAACCACCACTCCAACAACTACAACCACCACTGCTTCAACTATAACCACCACTGCTACATCTACAACCACTCCTACAACAACCACATTTCCTATAACTTCAACCACCACTCCAACAACTACAACAACCAATCCTACAACTACAGCCACCACTCCTATAACTACAATAACAACTTCTACAACTACAACCTCCATTCCTACAAATACAACCACCATTCCTACAAATACAACCACAATTCCTACAAATACAACCACAATTCCTACAAATACAACAACCACTCCTACAACTACAACAACCACTCCTACAACTACAACAACCACTCCTACAACCACAACAACTACTCCTACAACTACAACAACCACTCCTACAACTACAACAACCACTCCTACAACTACAACAACCACTCCTACAACCACAACAACTACTCCTACAACTACAACAACCACTCCTACAACTACAACAACCACACCTCCCACAACTACAACAACCACTCCTACAACCACAACAACCACTCCTACAACTACAACAACCACTCCTACAACTACTACAACCACTCCTACAACCACAACAACTCCTACAACTACAACAACCACTCCTACAACTACAACAACCACTCCTACAACTACAACAACAACTCCTACAACTACAACAACCACTCCTACAACTACAACAACTACTCCTACAACTACAACAACCACTCCTACAACTACAACAACCACTCCTACAACTACTACAACCACTCCTACAACCACAACAACCACTCCTACAACTACAACAACTACTCCTACAACTACAACAACTACTCCTACAACTACAACAACCACTCCTACAACTACAACAACCACTCCTACAACTACAACAACCACTCCTACAACTACAACAACCACTCCTACAACTACAACAACCACTCCTACAACCACAACAACCACTCCTACAACTACAACAACCACTCCCTACAACTACAACAACCACACCTCCCACAACCACAACAACCACTCCTACAACTACAACAACCACTCCTACAACCACAACAACTACTCCTACAACTACAACAACCACTCCTACAACTACAACAACCACTCCTACAACCACAACAACTACTCCTACAACTACAACAACCACTCCTACAACTACAACAACCACACCTCCCACAACTACAACAACCACTCCTACAACTACAACAACCACTCCCACAACTACAACAACCACTCCCACAACTACAACAACCACTCCTACAACTACAACAACCACTCCTACAACTACAACAACCACTCCTACAACCACAACAACTACTCCTACAACTACAACAACCACTCCTACAACCACAACAACCACTCCTACAACCACAACAACCACTCCTACAACTACAACAACCACTCCTACAACTACAACAACCACACCTCCCACAACTACAACAACCACTCCTACAACTACAACAACTACTCCTACAACTACAACAACCACTCCTACAACCACAACAACCACTCCTACAACCACAACAACCACTCCTACAACTACAACAACCACTCCTACAACTACAACAACCCTCCTACAACTACAACAACCACTCCTACAACTACAACAACCACTCCTACAACTACAACAACCACTCCTACAACTACAACAACCACTCCTACAACTACAACAACCAATCCTACAACTACAACAACCACTCCTACAACTACAACAACCACACCTCCTACAACTACAACAACCACTCCCACAACTACAACAACCACTCCTACAACTACAACAACCACTCCTACAACTACAACAACCACTCCTACAACTACAACAACCACACCTCCTACAACTACAACAACCACTCCTACAACTACAACAACCACTCCCACAACTACAACAACCACTCCTACTACAACTACAACAACCACTCCCACAACTACAACAACCACTCCCACAACTACAACAACCACTCCTACTACAACTACAACAACCACTCTCACAACTTCAACCACCGTTTCTACAACCACCACCACTCCTACATCAACAACCGCTCTTGCACCATCTACGCCAGCTACTACTACTGCTGTTTTACCAGGTACCTACCATACATCTGTTTATCGCTTTAAAAACTTACTGTAAAATATCTGTTGTAGGATACGATACGATTCAACCTAAAGACAAATACCCCCTGGATGTTCAGTTGGTCTTGTTTCTGTTACTAGTTGTGGTTATGGATGACGTCACTGCCGTTTTAAAGGAGCCAGCACGGCTGGAATGCATCGTGATGGATGTTGGTGACTGGAACAATATCACTATCGTTCTTATTGGAAGTGATGATGTTGTCTACAAGAGAGGCGAGGGTGACTACACAGAAAACGGAAATAATGTCACAGTCTCCATTGATATATCCTTTACACAATGCGACAATGCGGGTATCTACACGTGTGCAGTTGATAACGCAGTTACAGACACAGCAGAAGTACATGTCACAGGTAGGGGTATATGTTACAGGTAAGGGGGTATATGTTACAGGTAAGGGGGTATGTATTACAGGAAAGGGTGTATATATTACAGGTAAGGAGGTATATATTACAGGTAGGGGGTATATGTTACAGGTAAGGGGGTATATGTTACAGGTAAGGGGTATATGCTAGAGGTAAGGGGATATGCGTTAAAGATAAGGAGTATACATGTATGTCACAGGTAAGGGGATATATGTTACAGGTAAGGGGGTATATGTCACAGGTAGGGGTATATGTTACAGGTAAGGGGGTATATGTTACAGGTAGGGGGGTATATGTTACAGGTAAGGGGTATATGCTACAGGTAAGGGGTATATGCTACAGGTAAGGGGTATATGTCACAGGTAGGGGGGTATATGTTACAGGTAAGGGGGTATATGTTACAGGTAAGGGGTATATGCTACAGGTAAGGGGGTATATGTTACAGGTAGGGGGTATATGTTACAGGTAGGGGGTATATGTTACAGGTAGGGGGGTACATGTCACAGGTAGAGGTATTTGTTACAGGTAAAGGGGTATATGTTACAGGTAGGGGGTATATGTTACAGGTAAGGGGGTATATGTTACATGTAAGGGGGTATATGTTACAGGTAAGGGGGTATATGTTACAGGTAGGGGGTATATGTTACAGGTAAGGGGGTATATGTTACAGGTAAGGGGATATATGTTACAGGTAAGGGGGTATATGTTACAGGTAAGGGGGTACATGTTACAGGTAGGGGGGTATATGTTACAGGTAAGGAGATATATGTTACAGGTAAGGGGATATATGTTACAGGTAAGGGGATATATGTTACAGGTAAGGGGGTATATGTTACAGGTAAGGGGGTATATGTTACAGGTAAGGGGGTATATGTTACATGTTAGGGGGTATATGTTACAGGTAAGGGGGTATATGTTACAGGTAAGGGGGTATATGTTACAGGTAGGGGGGTATATGTTACAGGTAAGGGGGTATATGTTACAGGTAAGGGGATATATGTTACAGGTAAGGGGATATATGTTACAGGTAAGGGGAGTATATGTTACAGGTAAGGGGGAATATGTTACAGGTAAGGGGGTATATGTTACAGGTAAGGGGGTATATGTTACATGTTAGGGGGTATATGTTACATGTTAGGGGGTATATGTTACAGGTAAGGGGGTATATGTTACAGATAAGGGGGTATATATTACAGGTAAGGGGGTATATGTTACAGGTAAGGGGGTATATGTTACAGGTAAGGGGGTATATGTTACAGGTAAGGGGGTATATGTTACATGTTAGGGGTATATGTTACAGGTAAGGGGGTATATGTTACAGGTAAGGGGGTATATGTTACAGGTAAGGGGGTATACGTTACAGGTAAGGGGGTATATGTTACAGGTAAGGGGGTATATGTTACATGTAAGGGGACATATGTTACAGGTAAGGGGGTATATGTTACAGGTAAGGGGGTATATGTTACAGGTAAGGGGGTATATGTTACAGGTAGGGGGTATATGTTACAGGTAAGGGGGTATATGTTACAGGTAAGGGGGTATATGTTACAGGTAAGGGGGTATATGTTACATGTTAGGGGGTATATGTTACAGGTAGGGGGTATATGTTACAGGTAAGGGGGTATATGTTACAGGTAAGGAAGTATATGTTACAGGTAGGGAGTATATGTTACAGGTAGGGGTATATGTTACAGGTAGGGGGTATATATTACAGGTAAGGGGGTATATGTTACAGGTAAGGGGGTATATGCTACAGGTAAGGGGGTATATGTTACAGGTAAGGGGGTATATGTTACAGGTAGGGGGTATATGTTACAGGTAGGGGTATATGTTACAGGTAGGGGTATATGTTACAGGTAAGGGGGTATATGTCACAGGTAGGGGGTATATGTTATAGGTAAGAGGTATATGTTACAGGTAAGGGGGTATATGTCACAGGTAGGGGGTATATGTTATAGGTAAGAGGTATATGTTACAGGTAAGGGGGTATATGTTACAGGTAAGGGGGTATACTTTATATATTACATGCACGGATAAGGCATAAACTATATTGTATGTGATATGTACACGAGTGGAAGTACTCCAGAAGAGAATGTAATACCACAACTCAGGATGATTATTTCTAATGTCGTGGAACACTAGATTAAAAGCTTTTACGTGCCAGCCAAGTCAACCCATTCCAACAAATAGATACACATATAAACACACATAACATGACATAAGTACCAATTTGACCATTGACAAAACGATTGTAGAATCATTCTTTTAATTGTAAACAAATTTTATTCACTGTTTGCAAACTATGTCATCAAACAACCGGTAACAATGTAAGACCTATATCTACCACTGTTTTGAGTAAAATAAGGCTGATAACATTATCCCTAGTGTCACAGAATTTTACTTTTCTCTTTGACTGTTATGGTTGACCATTTTGTTTACTCATTCTCTCATTCAAGGAAAACCAGAAAATGTTACACTGAGTTTGTCCACACTGCTTTACGAGGGACAACCAACGTCTGCTGTTTGTGAAGCGATCGGAACAGACGACATAAACATCGAACTTCATGTAAAGGAGCCATTATCATCAACGTTCAAAATCTTCGCCGCAGATATGACATCACAACAAGAACATAACGACTGCGTGATTTTATCTTCTGCTTCATTCGACTTTGTTCCTAGTTTTGTGGACAACGGGACAGAATTAAAGTGTGTAGCAGAGAACACAAAACTGGGTGTGACGAGCGAGTCCAAGATAGAACTGATCACTGTTATCAGGGGAGGTGAGTGACAGACGAGTCCAAGATAGATCACTGTTATCAGGGGAGGTGAGTGACAGACGAGTCCAAGATAGAACATACCACTGTTGTCAGGGGAGGTGAGAAACGGACGAGTCCAAGATAGATCACTGTTATCAAGGAAGGTGAGTGACGGACGAGTCCAAGATAGAACTGATCACTGTTATCAGGGGAGGTGAGTGACAGACGAGTTCAAGATAGAACTGATCACTGTTATCAGGGGAGGTGAGTGACAGACGAGTCCAAGATAGAACATACCACTGTTGTCAGGGGAGGTGAGTGACGGACGAGTCCAAGATAGAACTGATCACTGTTATCAAGGGAGGTGAGTGACGAGCGAGTCCAAGATAGAACTGATCACTGTTATCAGGGGAGGTGAGTGACAGACGAGTTCAAGATAGAACTGATCACTGTTATCAGGGGAGGTGAGTGACAGACGAGTCCAAGATAGAACATACCACTGTTGTCAGGGGAGGTGAGTGACGGACGAGTCCAAGATAGATCACTGTTATCAAGAGAGGTGAGTGACGGACGAGTCAAAGATAGATCACTGTTATCAGGGGAGGTGAGTGACGGACGAGTCCAAGATAGATCACTGTTATCAGGGGAGGTGAGTGACGGACGAGTCACAGATAGAACTGATCACTGTTATCAGGGGAGGTGAGTGACGGGCGAGTCCAAGATAGAACTGATCACTGTTATCAGTCCGAGAGTCCGAGATAGACCACTGTTATCAGGGGAGGTGAGTGACGAGAGTCCGAGATAGATCACTGTTATCAGGGGAGGTGAGTGACGGACGAGTCCGAGATAGATCACCGTTATCAGGGGAGGTGAGTGACGAGAGAGTCCGAGATAGAACTTATCACTGTTATCAGGGGAGGTGAGTGACGAGAGTCCGAGATAGATCACTGTTATCAGGGGAGGTGAGTATATAGTTATTACAATATATAAACTTGTAATAAATAGATGTATCCTAGGAAGGCTACGTTATGACAGGGTATGCTAGGTTTGTTTGAGGCAGATATGGTAGACCTCTGTGACAGAGATGGTATATCTATGTGACAGAATTGGTAGATCTGTGTGACAGAAATGGTATATCTGTGTGACAGAATTGGTAGATCTGTGTGACAGAAATGGTATATCTGTGTGACAGAAATGGTATATCTGTGTGACAGATATGGTAGATCCGTTTGAGGCAGAACTGGTACACCTCTTTGGTAGAGGTGGTAGGTCTGTATGAGACCGACATGGTAAACTTCTGTGACAGTAATGGTAGGTCTGTTTGACACCGACATGGTACACCTATATGACAGTAATGCTGTTTGAGACCTACATGGTAGACCTCTGTGATAAAGATGTATATATATAGGTAATTTGAATTTCAGTAATACTCAGTGTGCTTATTATCTTTACGTTCCACAGATGTATCATTCGACAGCTATCACGATACACTAGATGACGGCGACGTGTCACCTTCTTTCCGATGTACAGCCTCAAACACTTCACCTTCATCGAGAATGACAATTTATAGACGTGATGTCCTTGGTAATGATACTACACTCGTCATTTATGATGGTGCCAACGTTCAGTATGATAACACACGAATACAAAATGGAGAAATATCTTCCGACGGAAATGATCTGGTACTAACATTTGAAATCAGCAATGTGGCATGTGAGGACATCGGTATATACAGCTGTGTAGTCAATAACAGCATTTCCATTTTGACGTCACCAGACAAAGTTACTACCGTAAAACGTAAGTTATTAAAGGATATAAAAGAAGTTTCTATAAGGCATATCCATGTAGGTACGAACATATGATATACTAATTAATAATTTTACGTCTAGTGGTGACACTACAATATCAAATAAATCAGACAATGTTCGGGACTATTGTATAGTTGAGGTAACGAGTTTTAGCACATGTTATCACTATAAAGGCGTGGTATACTTACCCCATATGGTTGATCAATGTATACATACATGGAATATTGGTATTATAACATTACAAGTTCAGGAACATTTTTAATTAAATCAATGACATATCAACTATCAACACTATAATACGCCGATTTGTAATGTTACCAATAACAACATTCTGAAATCACTTGTAGAGACACACACTATGCCCAGCTTGCTAATTCTGTCATCCCAAATATCACTTAATGTATCTGAATGTTATAACTTAAAAACATATATTTGGATATATTGGCAATATTTTGTGTCGGTACTGTATAGGTAATGTCGTGGGTATCAATAACGGTATATTGGTAGCTTGGATTAATTATATGTATAGCTGATCATGGTAATTAATAGTATTAACCACCGAATCAGTATGTGAATTATATATCATAAATGATATTCCAGGTCCCCCAGGAGTCCCCAAACTGGAGCTGGATCCACACCAGACAACCATACCTAATGATCCACAGGCCCCGTCACACAGACATAAATGCAGTGTGGATGTTGGGTACCCGGAAGGTAAGATGGTGATTGAAATACTAAGGGCAGGCGCTGTCACGTTTGAGGAGCTTACATCAACCGATCTGAAGAGTGTGTCAGTCGATCCTCCCACATGGGAATGCAGCGACACCTTAAGAACTATGTCATTCGGAATCAGTTTCCAGGATGACATGGAAGGAGCGTTGGTCCGATGTGTTGCTGTGAATGGTGACGGGGACTTCAGGACATATTCACACAACGCCACTATAGAACTTGTACCAGGTAGAGCTTTAATTGTTCAGTACAAGCTTTGTATATACTTGATCAGTTCGCCTAATAGTAGTTGATTATTCATTTCTGAATAAATATGCCAAATCGTTTGTTTTCGAAGATCATAACATATATACATTTAAGTAAATAATTCAGAGTTCAAACTTCGATTGCATCCTTGTTATTTTTATCGATACCCGAGTTTTAAACTTGTTGTTATCAGTGATCAAAATGACATCAAATTGTTAATACTTTTACTCCCTATTATTACTTTTCAGACAATATATGCGAAGATTTAGGAGGCGACAAAGTAACTGCCCATCCTAATAACTGTCACAAACACGTGGAGTGTTATAGTGGAGTGTTAGTAGTTAATCAGTGTGGAGACCTATGTTTCGTGTCCAAACAGACGTATGCTGCCTGTGACGACTGTGACAATGTACCCTGTCCTCCTCGTGAGTAACATATTGAACTGTCCTGTTATTCCAGGCTCATATCTTGTTTCGGCGCTCTGGCGATTAGATGATGAATATCCATCACAGCTAACATGTACTTAAAATATATATATATATATTATTTCAGTAATATGTATCGTAAGTATATATCGTATACTGATCTATGCCTCTTATATAGGAAAAGTGACTAAGGAAACCTTGTTTGTACATCAGTAATTTCTCGCCACAGGTACATGGCATTGTATGGTAGATAATATTGTATTGTATGTAACAATAATAATTGATATTACTGTAGTAGGTACAATATAACGGTTTCTATGACACATAAAATTGTATAAGGTACAATGCGACGGTTTGTATGGTAGATAATATTGTATTAGATACAATGTGACGGTTTGTATGGTAGGTAATATTGTATTAGATACAATGTGACGGTTTCTATGACAGATAATATTGTATTAGGTACAATATGATGGTTTGTACGGTAGATAATATTGTATTAGATACAATATGACGGTTTCTATGACAGATAATATTGTATTAGGTACAATATGACGGTTTGTATGGTAGATAATATTGTATTAGATACAATATGACGGTTTCTATGACAGATAATATTGTATTAGATACAACATGACGGTTTCTATGACAGATAATATTGTATTAGGCACAATGTGACGGTTTCTATGACAGATAATATTGTATTAGATACAATGTGACGGTTTCTATGACAGATAATATTGTATTAGGTACAATATGACGGTTTGTATGGTAGATAATATTGTATTAGATACAATATGACGGTTTCTATGACAGATAATATTGTATTAGATACAACATGACGGTTTCTATGACAGATAATATTGTATTAGGCACAATGTGACGGTTTCTATGACAGATAATATTGTATTAGATACAATGTGACGGTTTCTATGACAGATAATATTGTATTAGGTACAATATGACGGTTTCTATGACAGATAATATTGTATTAGGCACAATATGACGGTTTCTATGACAGATAATATTGTATTAGATACAATGTGACGGTTTGTATTGTAGATGATATAACTTTTGTTATCCGTGGTTTGTACGGTAGATGATATAACTTTTGTTATCCGTGGTCTTATATTGTAGCAACTACCACTCCTCCTCCATCGACAACGCCTGTCGGTCCAACATGTAAGTATAAAAGTTAAAATTTTACCCTAGGCAGCATTTTGTATCATCTAATACATATTTATAAGCTGGCATAGCTTTATCAACTGACTAGGAAATGAACAAAACGAGCTGACATCACGTTTAAGGTAGTTTGTACATTTAGTACGCGGGTGATTTCTTTGCTGGCCAAAAGCAGACAATGGTCGTTCTTGCAACATCGA
>NC_047028.1:4719870-4755422 GCF_902652985.1 Pecten maximus | reverse complement strand
AAAAAAAAAAAAAAAAACACCGCGAAAATTTGAAACACCGAAAAGAACCAGCTTTACAGTGTAGTCCCATGTAAATCCTGTCTGGTCAAAATATTGATGTTTTATTAAAAGTATATTTAAGTAACTGTCACCAGTATGTTGGTGATTAATCATGAGAGTTGTTCAGATTAATTCTATTGATTCTACAAAAGCCGGACTGAGTAAGATAATATGGCGGCCTGCCAGACTCAGACTCAGGATATACGCGTGTGCTTCTTTTGAAATCAAAAGTTGTAAATGATGAAATTTTTTGAATTTTTGGATTCTCCACCTTGATATTAACATTTTGTTTGAATTATTGCGGTGCTTTAGTTTGCCATTTTAGGCGCTTGGTATTACTGACGGGTCCTAGAACGACACAACAGTTGTATGAAGCAGCCTAATTAATTTTGGTTCTACTGTATCTAATATAGTTCTCCATATGTTCTGACAGGTGCTGATATATTGTGTGACTTTTGTACAATCAATTTACCATTAACATAGTTATAACTCACAAGATGACTGGTATTATACAGTGATATGTAAACAACATGATGTATTCCGTTGTTTACTGTATTATACAGTGGTATGTAAGCAACATGATATATTCCGTTGTTTACTGTATTATACAAAAGTATGTAAACAACATGATATATTACGTTGTTTCCTGTATTATACAGTGGTATGTAAACAACATGATATATTCCGTTGTTTACTGTATTATAAAGTGGTATGTAAACAACATGAAATATTCCGTTGTTTACTGTATTATACAGAGTTATGTAAACAACATGATATATTCCGTTGTTTACTGTATTATACAGTGGTATGTAAGCAACATGATATATTCCGTTGTTTACTGTATCATACAGTGGTATGTAAACAACATGATGTATTAAGTTGTTTCCTGTATAATACAGTGGTATGTAAACAACATGATATATCTAGTTGTTTACTGTATTATACAGTGGTATGTAAACAACATGATATATCCCGTTGTTTACTGTATTATACAGTGGTATGTAAACAACATGATATATTCCTTTATTTCCTGTATTATACAGTGGTATGTAAACAACATGATATATTCCGTTGTTTCCTGTATTATACAGTGGTATGTAAACAACATGTTATATTCCGTTGTTTCCTGTATTATACAGTGGTATGTAAACAACATGATATATCCCGTTGTTTCCTGTATTATACAGTGGTATGTAAACAACATGATATATCCCGTTGTTTTCTGTATTATACAGTGATATGTAAACAACATGATATATTACGTTGTTTCCTGTATTATACTGTGGTATGTAAACAACATGATATATTACGTTGTTTCCTGTATAATACAGCGGTATGTAAACAACATGATATATTACGTTGTTTCCTGTATAATACAGTGGTATGTAAACAACATTATATATTCCTTTATTTCCTGTATTATACAGTGGTATGTAAACAATATGATATATTCGGTTGTTTAATCTATTATACAGTGGTATGTAAACAACATGATATATTACGTTGTTTCCTGTATAATACAGTGGTATGTAAACAACATTATATATTCCTTTATTTCCTGTATAATACAGTGGTATGTAAACAACATGATATATCTAGTTGTTTAATGTATTATACAGTGGTATGTAAACAACATGATATATTCGGTTGTTTCCTGTATAATACAGCGGTATGTAAACAACATGATATATTACGTTGTTTCCTGTATTATACTGTGGTATGTAAACAACATGATATATCCCGTTGTTTTCTGTATTATACAGTGGTATGTAAACAACATGATATATTCCGTTGTTTAATGTATTATACAGTGGTATGTAAACAACATGATATATTCGGTTGTTTCCTGTATTATACAGTGGTATGTAAACAACATGATATATTCCGTTGTTTAATGTATTATACAGTGGTATGTAAACAACATGATATATCCCGTTGTTTCCTGTATTATACAGTGGTATGTAAACAACATGATATATCCCGTTGTTTTCTGTATTATACAGTGGTATGTAAACAACATGATATATCCCGTTGTTTCCTGTATTATACAGTGGTATGTAAACAACATGATATATTACGTTGTTTCCTGTATAATACAGTGGTATGTAAACAACATGATATATTCGGTTGTTTCCTGTATTATACAGTGGTATGTAAACAACATGATATATCCCGTTGTTTAATGTATTATACAGTGGTATGTAAACAACATGATATATTACGTTGTTTCCTGTATTATACTGTGTTATGTAAACAACATGATATATTACGTTGTTTCATGTATCATACAGTGGTATGTAAACAACATTATATATCCCGTTGTTTCCTGTATCATACAGTGGTATTTAAACAACATGATATATTACGTTGTTTTCTGTATTATACAGTGGTATGTAAACAACATGATATATTCGGTTGTTTCCTGTATAATACAGCGGTATGTAAACAACATGATATATCCCGTTGTTTACTATATGATACAGTGGTATGTAAACAACATGATATATTACGTTGTTTCCTGTATTATACTGTGGTATGTAAACAACATTATATATCCCGTTGTTTCCTGTATCATACAGTGGTATTTAAACAACATGATACATTACGTTGTTTTCTGTATTATACAGTCCAATATGATTATAAAACTATAACTGAGGGATTCCTTTTTGTGTTTTATCTATTCCATGCGTTTTGTTTTGTTATTTCAGACAATGGTATTTACCAGTATACAATCTTTTTTTACAGTAAGTGTGGAAATGGGTATGACACTGGTCGAACCATATAAGGCAGAGTACAATGACAGCAACTCGCCAGAATTCCAAAACTTCCAAAATGATTTCTGTGAACAGGTAAGCGATAATTAATACGCTCTTTGTTAAATAGTCGCCGAATTTCGTTTTCTGAAAGTGTGTCGGTGTCGATGGATTGATAGGGACGTGAGATCTTCATGTTTACGTTTATAAATGTTGACATTTCCAATGTGATGTTCTATATGAAATGTTGGTAATATATCGAAATTCTAGCATATATTTTATTATTTACAACACCATTTATACTTTGATTATGTGTCTTTTGTCACTATGCATATCACTATCGTATCCAGAAAATGCATTAACACTACACTATAAGTGTAGAATCAGGCGACACGATGTAGTGAGAACAGCCATTCTTTTTTTAAGATCGAAACATAATAGTTTGATATACATGTGTATATTCTGAGTTAGTTATAGGGACTATATATAGGGACTATAAATTATATACGGAGGTTTATATATAGGGACTATATATAGGGACTATAAATTATATAGGGAGGTAAATATATAGAGACTATAAATTATATAGGGAGGTAAATATATAGGGACTATAAATTATATACGGAGGTAAATATATTGGGACTATAGGGACTATATATGGGGACTATATGTCGGAATTATAAACTATATACGGAGGTAAATATATAGGGACTATATATAGGGGCTATAAATTATATAGGGAGGTAAATATGTAGGGGCTATAAATTATATACAGAGGTGAATATATAGGGACTATATATAGGGACTATAAACTATATACGGAGGTTTATATATAGGGACTATATATAGGGACTATAAATTATATAGGGTTGTAAATATATAGGGACTATATATAGGGACTATTAACTATGTACGGAGGTTTATATATAGGGACTATATGTCGGGACTATAAATTATATACAGAAGTAAATATATAGGGACTATATGTCGGGACTATAAGCTATATCAGGAGGTACATTCCCTATTACTAAATTCAATATCTGATAGATACTTCATTAAATGCGTTATTATGTTATTGCTTACAAGATAAATACAAATAAATCATTGTTATGTAGAAATTCCCTATCGCATGTATGTATCTTGGATCAGGTACGGCAGACATACACGGCAGCTGACAGCGTTTTCAAGGAGCAGTATTCAGGCTGTATAATCACCGGACTGACGTAAGTCATTGGTTAAATATACCGAAACCGAAAGTAAGTAAAATGTCCAGTGTCGACTTTCCTATACTGATGTCTGGTGCCATCGAACTACATGTAATAGATTATAATGAAAGTCAGTTGAATTAGATGTTAATATATTGTGTTGTATTATATGTTTATAAATTGTGTTCTATTATATGTTTATATATTGTGCTGTATAAGTATGTTTTGAACGGATATATAGATAGATGTTAATATATTGTGTTGTATAAGATTGTTATGAACGAAATCAAATACAATATACTAGCTTTACTATTCAAGTGGATGCAGTTTAATATCGATGTTATGGCCTACTTATAACGTTATATATCATGTGGTATTTCTGTACAGCGAGGGAAGTGTGATAGTCCGGTTTAGACTTCTGTTTGCTGTTGTGGCCATAACGGATGGACAGACATACCTGTTCAACCTCAGATCTGTTATAACTGTGACCACAACACATCCAGACCGAGGCAGATTTGGAACATATACCGTAGTGATCTCTTCCCTGATTGTAATAAGCGTTGATGGAATCACAACTACTACTCCAACAACTACAACTCCTACGACTACAACCAGCATTCCCACGACCACAACCACAACTCCAACAACTACAACCACCACTGCTTCAACTATAACTCCTACGACTACAACCAGCATTCCTACAACCACCACTCCAACAACTACAACCACTACTGCTACATCTACAACCACTCCTACAACAACCACATTTCCTATAACTTCAACCACCACTCCAACAATTACAACAACCACTCCTACAACTACAGCCACCACTCCTATAACTACAATAACAACTTCTACAACTACAACCTCCATTCCTACTACAACAACCACCATTCCTACAAATACAACCACCATTCCTACAAATACAAGAACCACTCCTACAACTACAACCACCATTCCTACAAATACAACAACCACTCCTACAAATACAAGAACCACTCCTACAACTACAACCACCATTCCTACAAATACAACAACCACTCCTACAAATACAAGAACCACTCCTAAAACCACAACAACTACTCCTACAACTACAACAACCACTCCTACAACTACAACAATCACTCCTACAACCACAACAACTACTCCTACAACTACAACAACTACTCCTACAACTACAACAACCACTCCTACAACCACAACAACTACTCCTACAACTACAACAACCACTCCTACAACTACTACAACAACTCCTACAACTACAACAACCACTCCTACTACAACTACAACAACTCCTACAACTACAACAACCACTCCACACCTCCCAACAACTCTCCTACAACTACAACACCATTTCCTACAACTACAACAACCAAACCCCTACAACTCCCAACAACCCTCCTCCAACTACAACAAACCATCCTACAACTACAACACCTCCTACAACACAACAACCACCCACACGACAACAACCACCCACAACCCCCCCAAAAACCACCACCCAAAACCCACAACAACCACCCACAACACAACACCACCCCACAACACAACAACCACCCACAACACAACAACCACCCCCACAACACAACAACCACCCGAAAACCACACACCACCCGACCCAAACACAACAACCAACCAACAACACAACAACCAACAACACAAACAACCACCCCACAACCAAAAAACCACCCACAAACACAACACCCACCACAACACAACAACCACCCACAACACAAAACACCGACAACACAACACTCCCACAACACAACAACCCACGCCACAACACAAAACACCCCACAACACCCCCCCCACCCACAACATAAACCCAAAAAACCACCCACAACAACACCACCCCCCAAACCACAACCACCACCCCACCCCCCAACACAACACCATCCTACACACAAAAACCACCCCACAACTACAACAACCACCCCACAACACACAACCCCCTTGACAACACAAACAACCACCCACAACACAACAACCACCCCACAAACTACAACAAACCACCACAACACAAAACCACCCACAAAAGACAACACCACCCACAACACAACAACCACTTCTACAACTACAACCACACCTCCTACAACCACAACAACCACTCCTACAACTACAACAACCACTCCTACAACCACAACAACAACTCCTACAACTACAACTACCACTCCCACAAGCACAACAACCCACCCACAACGACACAACCCACCCCACAACACAACAACCACGCCACACACAACACCCGCCACAACAAAACCACCCACAACACAACAACCACCCACAACACAAAGACCACGGCCACCACAACAACCACTCCTACCACTACAACAACCACTCCTACAACTACAACAACCACTCCCACAACTACAACAACCACTCACACAACTACAACAACCACTCACACAACTACAACAACTACTCCTACAACTACAACAACTACTCCTACAACTACAACAACTAGTCTCACAACTTCAACCACCGTTTCTACAACCACCACCACTCCTACATCAACAACCCCTCTTGCACCATCTACGCCAGCTACTACTACTGCTGTTTTACCAGGTACCTACCATACATCTGTTTATCGCTTTAAAAACTTACTGTAAAATATCTGTTGTAGGATACGATACGATTCAATCTAAAGACAAATACCCTCCTGGATGTTCAGTTGGTCTTGTTTCTGTTACTAGTTGTGGTTATGGATGACGTCACTGCCGTTTTAAAGGAGCCAGCACGGCTGGAATGCATCGTGATGGATGTTGGTGACTGGAACAATATCACTATCGTTCTTATTGGAAGTGATGATGTTGTCTACAAGAGAGGCGAGGATGACTACACAGAAAACGGAAATAATGTGACAGTCTCCATTGATATATCCTTTACACAATGCGATGATGCGGGTATCTACACGTGTGCAGTTGATAACGCAGTTACAGACACAGCAGAAGTACATGTCACAGGTAGGGGTATATGTTACAGGTAAGGGGGTATATGTTACAGGTAAGGGGGTATATGTTACAGGTAAGGGGGTATGTATTACAGGAAAGGGTGTATATATTACAGGTAAGGGGGTATATATTACAGGAAAGGGTTATATATTACAGGTAAGGGGGTATATGTTACAGGTAAAGGGGTATATGTTACAGGAAAGGGTGTATATATTACAGGTAAGGGGGTATATATTACAGGTAGGGGGTATATGTTACAGGTAAGGGGGTATATGTTACAGGTAAGGGGTATATGCTACAGGTAAGGGGGTATATGTTACAGGTAGGGGGTATATGTTACAGGTAAGGGGGTATATGTTACAGATAAGGGGGTATATGCTACAGGTACGGGGGTATATGTTACAGGTAAGTGGTATATGTTACAGGTAAGGGGGTATATGTTACAGGTAAGGGGGTATATGTTACAGGTAAGGGGGTATATGTTACAGGTAGGGGTATATGTTACAGGTAGGGGGTATATGTTACAGGTAAGGGGGTACATGTTACAGGTAAAGGGGTATATGTTACAGGTAGGGGTATACGTTACAGGTAAGGGGTATATGTTACAGGTCAGGGGTATATGTTACAGGTAAGGGGGTATATGTTACAGGTAAGGGGGTATATGTTACAGGTAGGGGGTATATGCTACAGGTAAGGGGGTATATGTTACAGGTAAGGGGGTATATGTTACAGGTAGGGGGTATATGTTACAGATAAGGAGTATATGTTACAGGTAGGGGTATATGTTACAGGTAAGGGGGTATATGTCACAGGTAAGGGGGTATTGTTACAGGTAGGGGGTATATGTTACAGGTAGGGGGTATATGCTACAGGTAAGGTGTATATGTTACAGGTAAGGGGGTATATGTTACAGGTAGGGGGTATATGTTACAGGTAGGGGGTATATGTTACAGGTAAGGGGGTATATGTTACAGGTAAGGGGGTATATGTCACAGGTAGGGGGTATATGTTACAGGTAGGGGAGTATATGTTACAGGTAGGGGGGTACATGTCACAGGTAGAGGTATTTGTTACAGGTAAGGGGGTATATGTTACAGGTAGGGGGTACATGTTACAGGTAGGGGGTATATGTTACAGGTAAGGGGGAATATGTCACAGGTAGGGGTATATGTTACAGGTAAGGGGGTATATGTTACAGGTAGGGGTATATGTTACAGGTAGGGGGTATATGTTACAGGTAGAGGGTATATGTTACAGGTAAAGGGGTATATGTTACAGGTAGGGGGTATGTGTTACAGGTAGGGGGTATATGTCACAGGTAAGGGGGTATATGTTACACGTAGGGGATATATGTTACAGGTAGGGGGGTATATGTTACAGGTAGGGGGTATATGTTACAGGTAAGGGGGTATATGTTACAGGTAAGGGGATATATGCTACAGGTAAGGGGGTATATGTTACAGGTAAGGGGGTATATGTTACAGGTAGGGGGGTACATGTCACATGTAGAGGTATTTGTTACAGGTAAGGGGGTATATGTTACAGGTAAGGGGGTATATGTTAGAGGTAAGGGGGTATATGTTACAGGTACGGGGGTATATGTCACAGGTAAGGGGGTATATGTTACAGGTAAGGGTATATATTACAGGTAAGGGGGTATATATTACAGGTAGGGGGTATATGTTACAGGTAGGGGGTATATGTAACAGGTAAGGGGGTATATGTTACAGGTAAGGGGGTATATGTTACAGGTAAGTGGTATATGTTACAGGTAAGGGGGTATATGTTACAGGTAGGGGGTATATGTTACAGGTAGGGGTATATGTTACAGGTAAGGGGGTATATGTTACAGGTAGGGGGTATATGTTACAGGTAGGGGTATATGTTACAGGTAAGGGGGTATATGTTACAGGTAAAGGGGTATATGTTACAGGTCAGGGGTATATGTTACAGGTAAGGGGGTATATGTTACAGGTAAAGGGGTATATGTTACAGGTAGGGGGTATATGTTACAGGTAGGGGTATATGTTACAGGTAAGGGGGTATATGTTACAGGTAAAGGGGTATATGTTACAGGTAGGGGTATATGTTACAGGTAAGGGGGTATATGTTACAGGTAAAGGGGTATATGTTACAGGTAAGGGGGTATATGTTACAGATACGGAGTATATGTTACAGGTAGGGGTATATGTTACAGGTAAGGGGGTATATGTCACAGGTAAGGGGGTATTGTTACAGGTAGGGGTATATGTTACAGGTAAGGGGGTATTGTTACAGGTAGGGGTATATGTTACAGGTAAGGAGGTATATGTTACAGGTAAGGGGGTATATGTCACAGGTAAGGGGGTATATGTTACAGGTAGGGGTATATGTTACAGGTAGGGGTATACGTTACAGGTAAGGGGTATATGTTACAGGTAAGGGGGTATCTGTTACAGGTAAGAGGGTATATGTTACAGGTAGCGGGGTATATGTTACAGGTAAGGAGGTATATGTTACAGGTCAGGGGTATATGTCACAGGTAAGGAGGATATATGTTACAGGTAAGGGGGTATATGTTACAGGTAAGGGGGTATACGTTACAGGTAAGGGGGTATATGTTACAGGTCAGGGGTATATGTCACAGGTAAGGGGGTATTGTTACAGGTAAGTGGGAATATGTCACAGGTAGGGGTATATATTACCGCTAAGGAGGAATATGTTACAGGTAAGGGGATATATGTTACAGGTAAGGGGTAACAATATAAGACCTATATCTACCACTGTTTTGAGTAAAATAAGGCTGATAACATTATCCCTAGTGTCACAGAACTTTACTTTTCTCTTTGACTGTTATGGTTGACCATTTTGTTTACTCATTCTCTCATTCAAGGAAAACCAGAAAATGTTACACTGAGTTTGTCCACACTGCTTTACGAGGGACAACCAACGTCTGCTGTTTGTGAAGCGATCGGAACAGACGACATAAACATTGAACTTCATGTAAAGGAGCCATTATCATCAACGTTCAAAATCATCGCCGCAGAAATGACATCACAACAAGAACATAACGACTGCGTGATTTTATCTTCTGCTTCATTCGACTTTGTTCCTAGTTTTGTGGACAACGGGACAGAATTAAAGTGTGTAGCAGAGAACACAAAACTGGGTGTGACGAGCGAGTCCAAGATAGAACTGATCACTGTTATCAGGGGAGGTGAGTGACGGACGAGTCCAAGATAGAACTGATCACTGTTATCAGGGGAGGTGAGTGACAGACGAGTCCAAGATAGATCACTGTTATCAGGGGAGGTGAGTGACGAGAGAGTCCGAGATAGATCACTGTTATCAGGGGAGGTGAGTGACGAGATAGTTCGAGATAGATCACTGTTATCAGGGGAGGTGAGTGACGGACGAGTCTGAGATAGACCACTGTTATCAGGGGAGGTGAGTGACGGACGAGTCCGAGATAAATCACTGTTATCAGGGGAGGTGAGTGACGAGAGAGTCCGAGATAGATCACTGTTATCAGGGGAGATGAGTGACGAGATAGTCCGAGATACATCACTGTTATCAGGGGAGGTGAGTGACGAGAGAGTCCGAGATAAATCACTGTTATCAGGGGAGGTGAGTGACGAGATAGTCCGAGATAGATCACTGTTATCAGGGGAGGTGAGTGACGGACAAGTCCGAGATAGATCACTGTTATCAGGGAGGTGAGTGACGGACGAGTCCGAGATACATCACTGTTATCAGGGGAGGTGAGTGACGGACGAGTCCGAGATAGATCACTGTTATCAGGGGAGGTGAGTGACGAGAGAGTCCGAGATAAATCACTGTTATCAGGGGAGGTGAGTGACGGACGAGTCCGAGATAGATCACTGTTATCAGGGGAGGTGAGTGACGGACGAGTCCGAGATAGACCACTGTTATCAGGGGAGGTGAGTGACGGACGAGTCCGAGATAGATCACTGTTATCAGGGGAGGTGAGTGACGGACGAGTCCGACATAAATCACTGTTATCAGGGGAGGTGAGTGACGGACGAGTCCGAGATCAATCACTGTTATCAGGGGAAGTGAGTGACGGACGAGTCCGAGATAAATCACTGTTATCAGGGGAGGTGAGTGACGAGAGAGTCCGAGATAGATCACTGTTATCAGGGGAGGTGAGTGACGAGAGAGTCCGAGATAGATCACTGTTATCAGGGGAGGTGAGTGACGGACGAGTCCGAGATAGATCACTGTTATCAGGGGAGGTGAGTGACGAGAGAGTCCGAGATAGATCACTGTTATCAGGGGAGGTGAGTGACGAGAGAGTCCGAGATAGACCACTGTTATCAGGGGAGGTAAGTGACGAGAGAGTCCGAGATAAATCACTGTTATCAGGGGAGGTGAGTGACGAGAGAGTCCGAGATAGACCACTGTTATCAGGGGAGGTGAGTGACGGACGAGTCCGAGATAGATCACTGTTATCAGGGGAGGTGAGTGACGGACGAGTCCGAGATAGATCACTGTTATCAGGGGAGGTGAGTGACGAGAGAGTCCGAGATAGACCACTGTTATCAGGGGAGGTGAGTGACGGACGAGTCCGAGATAGATCACTGTTATCAGGGGAGGTGAGTGACGGACGAGTCCGAGATAGACCACTGTTATCAGGGGAGGTGAGTGACGGACTAATCCGAGATAGATCACTGTTATCAGGGGAGGTGAGTGACGGACGAGTCCGAGATAGATCACTGTTATCAGGGGAGGTGAGTGACGAGAGAGTCCGAGATAGATCACTGTTATCAGGGGAGGTGGGTGACGAGAGAGTCCGAGATAGATCACTGTTATCAGGGGAGGTGAGTGACGGACGAGTCCGAGATAAATCACTGTTATCAGGGGAGGTGAGTGACGAGAGAGTCCGAGATAGATCACTGTTATCAGGGGAGGTGAGTGACGGACGAGTCCGACATAAATCACTGTTATCAGGGGAGGTGAGTGACGGACGAGTCCGAGATCAATCACTGTTATCAGGGGAAGTGAGTGACGGACGAGTCCGAGATAAATCACTGTTATCAGGGGAGGTGAGTGACGAGAGAGTCCGAGATAGATCACTGTTATCAGGGGAGGTGAGTGACGAGAGAGTCCGAGATAGATCACTGTTATCAGGGGAGGTGAGTGACGGACGAGTCCGAGATAGATCACTGTTATCAGGGGAGGTGAGTGACGGACGAGTCCGAGATAGATCACTGTTATCAGGGGAGGTGAGTGACGGACGAGTCCGACATAAATCACTGTTATCAGGGGAGGTGAGTGACGGACGAGTCCGAGATCAATCACTGTTATCAGGGGAAGTGAGTGACGGACGAGTCCGAGATAAATCACTGTTATCAGGGGAGGTGAGTGACGAGAGAGTCCGAGATAGATCACTGTTATCAGGGGAGGTGAGTGACGAGAGAGTCCGAGATAGATCACTGTTATCAGGGGAGGTGAGTGACGGACGAGTCCGAGATAGATCACTGTTATCAGGGGAGGTGAGTGACGAGAGAGTCCGAGATAGACCACTGTTATCAGGGGAGGTAAGTGACGAGAGAGTCCGAGATAAATCACTGTTATCAGGGGAGGTGAGTGACGAGAGAGTCCGAGATAGACCACTGTTATCAGGGGAGGTGAGTGACGGACGAGTCCGAGATAGATCACTGTTATCAGGGGAGGTGAGTGACGGACGAGTCCGAGATAGATCACTGTTATCAGGGGAGGTGAGTGACGAGAGAGTCCGAGATAGACCACTGTTATCAGGGGAGGTGAGTGACGGACGAGTCCGAGATAGATCACTGTTATCAGGGGAGGTGAGTGACGGACGAGTCCGAGATAGACCACTGTTATCAGGGGAGGTGAGTGACGGACTAATCCGAGATAGATCACTGTTATCAGGGGAGGTGAGTGACGAACGAGTCCGAGATAGATCACTGTTATCAGGGGAGGTGAGTGACGAGAGAGTCCGAGATAGATCACTGTTATCAGGGGAGGTGGGTGACGAGAGAGTCCGAGATAGATCACTGTTATCAGGGGAGGTGAGTGACGGACGAGTCCGAGATAAATCACTGTTATCAGGGGAGGTGAGTGACCAGAGAGTCCAAGATAGATCACTGTTATCAGGGGAGGTGAGTGACGGACGAGTCCGAGATAGATCACTGTTATCAGGGGAGGTGAGTGACGAGAGAGTCCGAGATAGATCACTGTTATCAGGGGAGGTGAGTGACGGACGAGTCCGAGATAAATCACTGTTATCAGGGGAGGTGAGTGACGGACGAGTCCGAGATAGATCACTGTTATCAGGGGAGGTGAGTGACGGACGAGTCCGAGATAGATCACTGTTATCAGGGGAGGTGAGTGACGGACGAGTCCGAGATACATCACTGTTATCAGGGGAGGTGAGTGACGAGAGAGTCCGAGATAAATCACTGTTATCAGGGGAGGTGAGTGACGGACGAGTCCGAGATAGATCACTGTTATCAGGGGAGGTGAGTGACGAGAGAGTCCGAGATAGACCACTGTTAGCAGGGGAGGTGAGTGACGGACGAGTCCGAGATAGATCACTGTTATCAGGGGAGGTGAGTGACGGACGAGTCCGAGATAGATCACTGTTATCAGGGGAGGTGAGTGACGAGAGAGTCCGAGATAGATCACTGTTATCAGGGGAGGTGAGTGACGAGAGAGTCCGAGATAGATCACTGTTATCAGGGGAGGTGAGTGACGGACGAGTCCGAGATAGATCACTGTTATCAGGGGAGGTGAGTGACGGACGAGTCCGAGATAGATCACTGTTATCAGGGGAGGTGAGTGACGGACGATTCCGAGATAGATCACTGTTATCAGGGGAGGTGAGTGACGGACAAGTCCGAGATCTATCTCTGTTATCAGGGGAGGTGAGTGACGGACGAGTCCGAGATAGATCACTGTTATCAGGGGAGGTGAGTGACGGACGAGTCCGAGATAGATCACAGTTATCACGGGAGGTGAGTGACGGACAAGTCCGAAATAGATCACTGTTATCAGGGGAGGTGAGTGACGGACGAGTCCGAGATAGATCACTGTTATCAGGGGAGGTGAGTGACGAGAGTCCGAGATAGACCACTGTTATCAGGGGAGGTGAGTGACGGACGAGTCCGAGATAGATCACTGTTATCAGGGGAGGTGAGTGACGGACGAGTCCGAGATAGACCACTGTTATCAGGGGAGGTGAGTGACGGACGAGTCCGAGATAGATCACTGTTATCAGGGCAGGTGAGTGTCGGACGAGTCCGAGATAAATCACTGTTATCAGGGGAAGTGAGTGACGGACGAGTCCGAGATAAATCACTATTATCAGGGGAGGTGAGTGACGAGAGAGTCCGAGATAGATCACTGTTATCAGGGGAGGTGAGTGACGGACGAGTCCGAGATAGATCACTGTTATCAGGGGAAGTGAGTGACGGACGAGTCCGAGATAAATCACTGTTATCAGGGGAGGTGAGTGACGGACGAGTCCGAGATAGATCACTGTTATCAGGGGAGGTGAGTGACGAGAGAGTCCGAGATAAATCACTGTTATCAGGGGAGGTGAGTGACGGACGAGTCCGAGATAGACCACTGTTATCAGGGGAGGTGAGTGACGGACGAGTCCGAGATAGACCACTGTTATCAGGGGAGGTGAGTGACGGACGAGTCCAAGATAGATCACTGTTATCAGGGGAGGTGAGTGACGAGAGAGTCCGAGATAGACCACTGTTATCAGGGGAGGTGAGTGACGGACGAGTCCGAGATAAATCACTGTTATCAGGGGAGGTGAGTGACGAGAGAGTCCGAGATAAATCACTGTTATCAGGGGAGGTGAGTGACGGACGAGTCCGAGATAGATCACTGTTATCAGGGGAGGTGAGTGACGAGAGAGTCCGAGATAGACCACTGTTAGCAGGGGAGGTGAGTGACGGACGAGTCCGAGATAGATCACTGTTATCAGGGGAGGTGAGTGACGGACGAGTCCGAGATAGATCACTGTTATCAGGGGAGGTGAGTGACGAGAGAGTCCGAGATAGATCACTGTTATCAGGGGAGGTGAGTGACGAGAGAGTCCGAGATAGATCACTGTTATCAGGGGAGGTGAGTGACGGACGAGTCCGAGATAGATCACTGTTATCAGGGGAGGTGAGTGACGGACGAGTCCGAGATAGATCACTGTTATCAGGGGAGGTGAGTGACGGACGAGTCCGAGATAGATCACTGTTATCAGGGGAGGTGAGTGACGGACAAGTCCGAGATCTATCTCTGTTATCAGGGGAGGTGAGTGACGGACGAGTCCGAGATAGATCACTGTTATCAGGGGAGGTGAGTGACGGACGAGTCCGAGATAGATCACAGTTATCACGGGAGGTGAGTGACGGACAAGTCCGAAATAGATCACTGTTATCAGGGGAGGTGAGTGACGGACGAGTCCGAGATAGATCACTGTTATCAGGGGAGGTGAGTGACGAGAGTCCGAGATAGACCACTGTTATCAGGGGAGGTGAGTGACGGACGAGTCCGAGATAGATCACTGTTATCAGGGGAGGTGAGTGACGGACGAGTCCGAGATAGACCACTGTTATCAGGGGAGGTGAGTGACGGACGAGTCCGAGATAGATCACTGTTATCAGGGCAGGTGAGTGTCGGACGAGTCCGAGATAAATCACTGTTATCAGGGGAAGTGAGTGACGGACGAGTCCGAGATAAATCACTGTTATCAGGGGAGGTGAGTGACGAGAGAGTCCGAGATAGATCACTGTTATCAGGGGAGGTGAGTGACGGACGAGTCCGAGATAGATCACTGTTATCAGGGGAAGTGAGTGACGGACGAGTCCGAGATAAATCACTGTTATCAGGGGAGGTGAGTGACGGACGAGTCCGAGATAGATCACTGTTATCAGGGGAGGTGAGTGACGAGAGAGTCCGAGATAAATCACTGTTATCAGGGGAGGTGAGTGACGGACGAGTCCGAGATAGACCACTGTTATCAGGGGAGGTGAGTGACGGACGAGTCCGAGATAGACCACTGTTATCAGGGGAGGTGAGTGACGGACGAGTCCAAGATAGATCACTGTTATCAGGGGAGGTGAGTGACGAGAGAGTCCGAGATAGACCACTGTTATCAGGGGAGGTGAGTGACGGACGAGTCCGAGATAAATCACTGTTATCAGGGGAGGTGAGTGACGGACGAGTCCGAGATAGATCACTGTTATCAGGGGAGGTGAGTGACGGACGAGTCCGAGATAGATCACTGTTATCAGGGGAGGTGAGTGACGAGAGAGTCCGATATAGATCACTGTTATCAGGGGAGGTGAGTGACGGACGAGTCCGAGATAGATCACTGTTATCAGGGGAGGTGAGTGACGGACGAGTCCGAGATAAATCACTGTTATCAGGGGAGGTGAGTGACGAGAGAGTCCGAGATAGATCACTGTTATCAGGGGAGGTGAGTGACGAGAGAGTCCGAGATAGACCACTGTTATCAGGGGAGGTGAGTGACGGACGAGTCCAAGGTAGATCACTGTTATCAGGGGAGGTGAGTGACGGACGAGTCCGAGATAGATCACTGTTATCAGGGGAGGTGAGTGACGGACGAGTCCGAGATAGATCACTGTTATCAGGGGAGGTGAGTGACGGACAAGTCCGAGATCTATCTCTGTTATCAGGGGAGGTGAGTGACGGACGAGTCCGAGATAGATCACTGTTATCAGGGGAGGTGAGTGACGGACGAGTCCGAGATAGATCACAGTTATCACGGGAGGTGAGTGACGGACAAGTCCGAAATAGATCACTGTTATCAGGGGAGGTGAGTGACGGACGAGTCCGAGATAGATCACTGTTATCAGGGGAGGTGAGTGACGAGAGTCCGAGATAGACCACTGTTATCAGGGGAGGTGAGTGACGGACGAGTCCGAGATAGATAACTGTTATCAGGGGAGGTGAGTGACGGACGAGTCCGAGATAGACCACTGTTATCAGGGGAGGTGAGTGACGGACGAGTCCGAGATAGATCACTGTTATCAGGGCAGGTGAGTGTCGGACGAGTCCGAGATAAATCACTGTTATCAGGGGAAGTGAGTGACGGACGAGTCCGAGATAAATCACTGTTATCAGGGGAGGTGAGTGACGAGAGAGTCCGAGATAGATCACTGTTATCAGGGGAGGTGAGTGACGGACGAGTCCGAGATAGATCACTGTTATCAGGGGAAGTGAGTGACGGACGAGTCCGAGATAAATCACTGTTATCAGGGGAGGTGAGTGACGGACGAGTCCGAGATAGATCACTGTTATCAGGGGAGGTGAGTGACGAGAGAGTCCGAGATAAATCACTGTTATCAGGGGAGGTGAGTGACGGACGAGTCCGAGATAGACCACTGTTATCAGGGGAGGTGAGTGACGGACGAGTCCGAGATAGACCACTGTTATCAGGGGAGGTGAGTGACGGACGAGTCCAAGATAGATCACTGTTATCAGGGGAGGTGAGTGACGAGAGAGTCCGAGATAGACCACTGTTATCAGGGGAGGTGAGTGACGGACGAGTCCGAGATAAATCACTGTTATCAGGGGAGGTGAGTGACGGACGAGTCCGAGATAGATCACTGTTATCAGGGGAGGTGAGTGACGGACGAGTCCGAGATAGATCACTGTTATCAGGGGAGGTGAGTGACGAGAGAGTCCGATATAGATCACTGTTATCAGGGGAGGTGAGTGACGGACGAGTCCGAGATAGATCACTGTTATCAGGGGAGGTGAGTGACGGACGAGTCCGAGATAAATCACTGTTATCAGGGGAGGTGAGTGACGAGAGAGTCCGAGATAGATCACTGTTATCAGGGGAGGTGAGTGACGAGAGAGTCCGAGATAGACCACTGTTATCAGGGGAGGTGAGTGACGGACGAGTCCAAGGTAGATCACTGTTATCAGGGGAGGTGAGTGACGGACGAGTCCGAGATAGATCACTGTTATCAGGGGAGGTGAGTGACGGACGAGTCCGAGATAGATCACTGTTATCAGGGGAGGTGAGTGACGGACGAGTCCGAGATAAATCACTGTTATCAGGGGAGGTGAGTGACGAGAGAGTCCGAGATAAATCACTGTTATCAGGGGAGGTGAGTGACTGACGAGTCCGAGATAGATCACTGTTATCAGGGATGGTGAGTGACGGACGAGTCCGAGATAAATCACTGTTATCAGGGGAGGTGAGTGACGAGAGAGTCCGAGATAGATCACTGTTATCAGGGGAGGTGAGTGACGGACGAGTCCGAGATAAATCACTGTTATCAGGGGAGGTGAGTGACGGACGAGTCCGAGATAAATCACTGTTATCAGGGGAGGTGAGTGACGGACGAGTCCGAGATAGATCACTGTTATCAGGGGAGGTGAGAATATAGTTATTACAATATATATACTTGTAATAAATAAATGTATCCTAGGAAGGTGACGTTATGACAGGGTATGCTAGGTTTGTTTGAGGCAGATATGGTAGACCGCTATGACAGATATGGAAGATATGTGTGACAGAAATGGTAAATATGTGTGACAGATATGGTAGATCTGTGTGACAGAGATGGTAGATCTGTGTGACAGATATGGTAGATCTGTGTGACAGAAATGGTATATCTGTGTGACAGATATGGTAGATCTGTGTGACAGATATGGTAAATATGTGTGACAGATATGGTAAATATGTGTGACAGATATGGTAGATCTGTGTGACAGAAATGGTGGATCTGTGTGACAGATATGGTAGATCTATGTGACAGAAATGGTATATCTATGTGACAGATATGGTAGATCTGTGTGACAGAAATGGTAAATATGTGTGACAGATATGGCATATCTATGTGACAGAAATGGTAGATCTGTGTGACAGATATGGTAGATCTATGTGACAGAAATGGTAGATCTGTGTGATATAAATTTGTAGATCTATGTGACAGAAATGGTAGATCTGTGTGATAGAAATGGTAGATCTGTGTGACAGAAATGGTATATCTGTGTGACAGAAATGGTAGATCTGTGTGATATAAATTTGTAGATCTATGTGACAGAAATGGTAGATCTGTGTGACAGAAATGGTAGATCTGTGTGATAGAAATGGTAGACCTCTATGACAGATATGGTAGATCTATGTGACAGAAATGGTAGATCGTGTGACAGAGATGGTAGATCTGTGTGACAGAAATGGTAGATCTGTGTGACAGAAATGGTAGATCTGTGTGACAGATATGGTAGATCGTGTGACAGAGATGGTAGATCTGTGTGACAGAAATGGTATATCTGTGTGACAGATATGGTAGATCGTGTGACAGAGATGGTAGATCTGTGTGACAGAAATGGTATATCTGTGTGACAGAAATGGTAGATCTGTGTGATAGAAAGGGTAGATCTATGTGACAGAAATGGTAAATATGTGTGACAGATAGGGTAGATACGTTTGAGGCAGAACTGGTACACCTCTTTGGTAGAGGTGGTAGGTCTGTATGAGACAGACATTGTACACTTCTGACAGTAATGGTAGGTCTGTGTGAGACCGACATGGTAAACGTCTATGACAGTATTGGTAAGTCTGTATGAGACCGACATGTTAGACCTCTGACAGTAATGGTAGGTCTGTGTGAGACCGACATGGTAAACGTCTATGACAGTATTGGTAAGTCTGTATGAGACCGACATGTTAGACCTCTGACAGTAATGGTAGGTCTGTGTGAGACCGACATGGTAAACGTCTATGACAGTATTGGTAAGTCTGTATGAGACCGACATGGTAAACCTCTGTGACAGTAATGGTAGGTCTGTGTGAGACCGACATGGTACACCTATATGACAGTAATGCTGTTTGAGACCTACACGGTAGACCTCTGTGATAAAGATGTATATATATAGGTAATTTGAATTTCAGTAATACTCAGTGTGCTTATTATCTTTACGTTCCACAGATGTGTCATTCGACAGCTATCACGATACACTAGATGACGGCGACGTGTCACCTTCTTTCCGATGTACAGCCTCAAACACTTCACCTTCATCGAGAATGACAATTTATAGACGTGATGTCCTTGGTAATGATACTACACTCGTCATTTATGATGGTGCCAACGTTCAGTATGATAACACACGAATACAAAATGGAGAAATATCTTCCGACGGAAATGATCTGGTACTAACATTTGAAATCAGCAATGTGGCATGTGAGGACATCGGTATATACAGCTGTGTAGTCAATAACAGCATTTCCATTTTGACGTCACCAGACAAAGTTACTACCGTAAAACGTAAGTTATTAAAGGATATAAAAAGAAGTTTCTATAAGGCATATCCATGCAGGTACGAACATATGATATACTAATTAATAATTTTACGTCTAGTGGTGACACTACAATATCAAATAAATCAGACAATGTTCGGGACTATTGTATAGTTGAGGTAACGAGCTTTAGCACATGTTATCAGTATAAAGGCGTGGTATACTTACCCCATATGGTTGATCAATGTATACATACATGGAATATTGGTATTATAACATTACAAGTTCAGGAACATTTTTAATTAAATCAATGACATATCAACTATCAACACTATAATACGCCGATTTGTAATGTTACCAATAACAACATTCTGAAATCACTTGTAGAGACACATACTATGCCCAGCTTGCTAATTCTGTCATCCCAAATATCACTTAATGTATCTGAATGTTATAACTTAAAAACATATATTTGGATATATTGGCGATATTTTGTGTCGGTACTGTATAGGTAATGTCGTGGGTATCAATAACGGTATATTGGTAGATTGGATTAATTATATGTATAGCTAATCATGGTGATTAATAGTATTAACCACCGAATTAGTATATTAATTATATATCATAAATGATATTCCAGGTCCCCCAGGATTCCCCAAACTGGAGCTGGATCCACACCAGACAACCATACCTAATGATCCACAGGCCCCGTCACACAGACATAAATGCAGTGTGGATGTTGGGTACCCGGAGGGTAAGATGGTGATTGAAATACTACGGGCAGACGCTGTCACGTTTGAGGAGCTTCCATCAACCGATCTGAAGAGTGTGTCAGTCGATCCTCCCACATGGGAATGCAGCGACACCTTAAGAACTATGTCATTCGGAATCAGTTTCCAGGATGACATGGAAGGAGCGTTGGTCCGATGTGTTGCTGTGAATGGTGACGGGGACTTCAGGACATATTCACACAACGCCACTATAGAACTTGTACCAGGTAGAGCTTTAATTGTTCAGTACAAGCTTTGTATATACTTGATCAGTTCGTCTAATAGTAGTCGATTATTCATTTCTGAATAAATATGCCAAATCGTTTGTTTTCGAAGATCATAACATATATACATTTAAGTAAATAATTCAGAGTTCAAACTTCGATTGCATCCTTGTTATTTTTATCGATACCCGAGTTTTAAACTTGTTATTATCAGTGATCAAAATGACATCAAATTGTTAATACTTTTACTCCCTATTATTACTTTTCAGACAATATATGCGAAGATTTAGGAGGCGACAAAGTAACAGCTCATCCTAATAACTGTCACAAACACGTGGAGTGTTATAGTGGAGTGTTAGTAGTTAATCAGTGTGGAGACCAATGTTTCGTGTCCAAACAGACGTATGCTGACTGTGACGACTGTGACAATGTACCCTGTCCTCCTCGTGAGTAACATATTGAACTGTCCTGTTATTCCAGGCTCATATCTTGTTTCGGTGCTCTGGCGATTAGATGATGAATATCCATCACAGCTAACATGTACTTACAAATATATATATATATATTATTTCAGTAATATGTATCGTAAGTATATATCGTATACTGATCTATGCCTCTTATATAGGAAAGGTGACTAAGGAAACCTTGTTTGTACATCAGTAATTTCTCGCCACAGGTACATGGCATTGTATGGTAGATAATATTGTATTGTATGTAACAATAATAATTGATATTACTGTAGTAGGTACAATATGACGGTTTCTATGACAGATAATATTGTATAAGGTACAATGTGACGGTTTCTATGACAGAGAATATTGTATTAGGTACAATGTGACGGTTTCTATGACAGATAATATTGTATTAGGTACAATGTGACGGTTTCTATGACAGATAATATTGTATTAGGTACAATGTGACGGTTTCTATTACAGATAATATTGTATTAGATAGAATATGACGGTTTCTATGACAGATAATATTGTATTAGGTACAATGTGACGGTTTCTATGACAGATAATATTGTATTAGGTACAATGTGACGGTTTCTATGACAGATAATATTGTATTAGGTACAATGTGACGGTTTGTATGGTAGATGATATAACTTTTGTTATCCGTGGTTTGTACGGTAGATGATATAACTTTTGTTATCCGTGGTTTGTACGGTAGATGATATAGCTTTTGTTATCCGTGGTTTGTACGGTAGATGATATAACTTTTGTTATCCGTGGTTTGTACGGTAGATGATATAACTTTTGTTATCCGTGGTTTGTACGGTAGATGATATAACTTTTGTTATCCGTGGTTTGTACGGTAGATGATATAACTTTTGTTATCCGTGGTTTGTACGGTAGATGATATAACTTTTGTTATCCGTGGTTTGTATGGTAGATGATATAACTTTTGTTACCTGTGGTTTGTATGGTAGATGATATAACTTTTGTTATCCGTGGTTTGTATGGTAGATGATATAACTTTTGTTACCCGTGGTTTGTACGGTAGATGATATAACTTTTGTTATCCGTGGTTTGTATGGTAGATGATATAACTTTTGTTATCCGTGGTTTGTATGTTAGATGATATAACTTTTGTTATCCGTGGTTTGTATGGTAGATGATATAACTTTTGTTATCCGTGGTTTGTACGGTAGATGATATAACTTTTGTTACCTGTGGTTTGTATGGTAAATGATATAACTTTTGTTACCTGTGGTTTGTATGGTAGATGATATAACTTTTGTTACCTGTGGTTTGTATGGTAGATGATATAACTTTTGTTATCCATGGTTTGTATGGTAGATGATATAGCTTTTGTTATCCGTGGTTTGTATGGTAGATGATATAACTTTTGTTACCTGTGGTTTGTATGGTAGATGATATAACTTTTGTTATCCGTGGTTTGTATGGTAGATGATATAACTTTTGTTACCTGTGGTTTGTATGGTAGATGATATAACTTTTGTTATCCGTGGTCTTATATTGTAGCAACTACCACTCCTCCGCCATCGACAACGCCTGTCGGTCCAACATGTAAGTAGCTTAAAATTTTACCTTTGGCAGCATTTTGTTAATTTTTTTATTCGAATATAATAATTAATTTTTATTGTAGTGCTAATTTTAGAGAATAAATTGTCCAGTTACACAATCAGTGCTATATGAACAGTTCTTATCCTAGTTAGGTGATAAAAAGACCATTAATGATTGTTTTTTCAAGTTTGTGATATTTTCTCAAATTACAAATGAAATGTAAAATGGTATTGTCTCAAAAGCCAACACAGGCAGACAGATCATCTAATACATATTTATAAGCTGGCATAGCTTGATCAACTGACTAGGAAATGAACAAAACGAGCTGACATCACGTTTAAGGTAGTTTGTACATTTAGTACGCGGGTGATTTCTTTGCTGGCCAAAAGCAGACAATGGTCGTTCTTGCGAAACAATTGTTCCGTAGTTTTCCTGCCCAACAAAGTTAGTACATTCGCCCGTCCGGTTAGAGCTAATTACGGGTAATATACATGTATAAAAAATGTTCAAAATACGTCCATGGAATATATGCACCCATGAGAAATGTTGAACAACAAACGATGGGTAATGCTTACAGCTGTATACAACAACAACTAAGAGAAACAATAGAATACAGAGAATGTTCAGTTACTGGATCCTAGACAAGCATAAAGAATTATATGTTTATCATCTATATCAGGTACTCTTCTATAAAAACATATTTAAGAAAACTAAAGTAAATTCTGTCTAGACATGAAGGTTTACAAGACCTGACAATTTATCGTGATATACACAGGCCATCGGTTCATATGTAGGTAGAGTTTATATCATATGTATTTATAGTATATACAAAAGTATATATCATATGTATTTATAGCATATATCATAGTTGATATCATATGTATTTATAGCATATATCATAGTTTATATTATATGTATTTATAGTATATATCATAGTTTATATTATATGTATTTATAGCATATATCATAGTTTATATCATATGTATTTATAGTATATATCATAGTTTATATTATATGTATTTATAGTATATATCATAGTTTATATTATATGTATTTATAGCATATAT
This sequence comes from Pecten maximus, assembly GCF_902652985.1. Taxonomy (NCBI): domain Eukaryota; kingdom Metazoa; phylum Mollusca; class Bivalvia; order Pectinida; family Pectinidae; genus Pecten; species Pecten maximus. Next base: position 4,731,131 of record NC_047028.1, on the reverse strand, counting down.
CATAGTTTATATTATAAGTATTTATAGTACACATCATATGTAGTTATAGTATACAACATATGTAGTTATAGTATACATCATATGTAGTTATAGTATACATCATATGTAGTTATAGTATACATCATATGTAGTTATAGTATACATCATATGTAGTTATAGTATACATCATATGTAGTTATAGTATACATCATATGTAGTTATAGTATACATCATATAGTAGTTATAGTATACATCATATGTAGTTATAGTATACATCATATGTAGTTATAGTATACATCATATGTAGTTATAGTATACATCATATGTAGTTATAGTATACATTATATGTAGTTATAGTATACATCATATGTAGTTATAGTATACATCATATGTAGTTATAGTATACATCATATGTAGTTATAGTATACATCATATGTAGTTATAGTATACATTATATGTAGTTATAGTATACATCATATAGTTATAGTATACATCATATGTAGTTATAGTATACATCATATGTAGTTATAGTATACATCATATGTAGTTATAGTATACATCATATGTAGTTATAGTATACAACATATGTAGTTATAATATACATAATATGTAGTTATAGTATACATCATACGTAATTATAGTATACATCATATGTAGTTATAGTATACATCATACGTAGTTATAGTATACATCATATGTAGTTATAGTATACATCATATGTAGCTGTAGTATCCATCATATGTAGTAATAGTATACATAATATGTAGTTATAGTAAACATAATATGTAGTTATAGTATACATCATACGTAGTTATAGTATACATCATATGTAGTTATAGTATACATCATATGTAGTTATAGTATACATCATATGTAGTTATCGTATACATTATATGTTGTTATAGTATACATCATATGTAGTTATAGTATACATCATATGTAGTTATAGTACATATCATATGTAGTTATAGTATACATCATATGTAGTTATAGTACACATCATATGTAGTTATAGTACACATCATATGTAGTTATAGTATACATCATATGTAGTTATAGTACACATCATATGTAGTTATAGTATACATCATATGTAGTTATAGTACACATCATATGTAGTTATAGTATACATCCTATTTAGTTATAGTATACATTATATGTAGTTATAGTATACATCAAATGTAGTTATAGTATACATCATATGTAGTTATAGTATACATCATACGTAGTAATAGTATACATCATATGTAGTTATAGTATACATCATATGTAGTTATAGTATACATCATATGTAGTTATAGTATACGTCCTATTTAGTTATAGTATACATCATATGTAGTTATAGTATACATCATATGTAGTTATAGTACACATCATATGTAGTTATAGTATACATCATATGTAGTTATAGTATACATCATACGTAGTTATAGTACACATTATATGTAGTTATAGTACACATCATATGTAGTTATAGTACACACCATATGTAGTTATAGTACACATCATATGTAGTTATAGTATACATTATATGTAGTTATAGTATACATCATATGTAGTTGTAGTATACATCATATGTAGTTGTAGTATACATCATATGTAGTTATAGTATACATCATGTGTAGTTATGTTAAACATTATATGTAGTTATAATATATATCAAATGTAGTTATAGTATACATCATATGTAGTTATAGTATACATAATATGTAGTTATAGTATACATCATATGTAGTTATAGTATACATCATATGTAGTTATAGTATACATCATGTGTAGTTATAGTATACATTACATGTAGTTATAGTACACATCATATGTAGTTATAGTACACAGGATATTTAGTTATAGTATACATCATATGTAGTTATAGTATACATCATACGTAGTTATAGTATACATCATATGTAGTTATAGTATACATTATATGTAGTTATAGTATACATCATATGTAGTTATAGTATACATCATATGTAGTTATAGTATACATCATATGTAGTTATAGTATACATCATATGTAGTTATAGTATACATCATATGTAGTTATAGTATACATCATGTGTAGTTATAGTACACATCATATGTAGTTATAGTACACATCATACGTAGTTATAGTATACATCATAAGTAGTTATAGTATACATTACATGTAGTTATAGTATACATTATATGTAGTTAAAATTATACATCATATGTAGTTATAGTATACATCATATAGTTATAGTATACATCATATGTAGTTATAGTATACATCATATGTAGTTATAGTATACATTACATGTAGTTATAGTATACATCATATGTAGTTATAGTATACATCATATGTAGTTATAGTATACATTATATGTAGTTAAAATTATACATCATATGTAGTTATAGTATACATCATATGTAGTTATAGTATACATTATATGTAGTTAAAATTATACATCATATGTAGTTATAGTATACATTATATGTAGTTATAGTATACATTATATGTAGTTATAGTATACATTGTATGTAGTTATAGTATACATCATATGTAGTTATAGTATACAACATACGTAGTTATAGTATACATCATATGTAGTTATAGTATACATCATATGCAGTTATAGTATACATTGTATGTAGTTATAGTATACAACATATGTAGTTATAGTATACATTGTATGTAGTTATAGTATACAACATATGTAGTTATAGTATACATCATATGTAGTTATAGTATACATCATATGTAGTTATAGTATACATCATATGTAGTTATAGTATACATCATATGTAGTTATAGTACACATTATATGTAGTTATATTATACATCATATGTAGTTATAGTATACATCATATGTAGTTATAGTATACAACATATGTAGTTAGAGTATAAATCATATTTAGTTATAGTATACATCATATGTAGTTGAGTTTACATTATATGTAGTTATAGTATTGTTGTAACAGTTGACTTCCCCTGGTAAGATACCTGATATATCCGAAGACAACTCGTCCCAGAAGTGATGTACTGTAGAGCATGGCAGCAATTAGTGTAGTCTACACCTGGTCAAGCGTGTAAACGGATGTATTTACGTTCCTGCACTAGCATGATCGCAGATTACACTTGCAAATGTTGGCATACTAGACTAGCATATATATCACATTCGGTTGTCTATCCCAACAGTTTACACGTGTTTACATCATATGTAGTTAAAATATGCATCATAAATGAACAGGGACGTATCTCCAACATAGAGTGCTTAAAAGTAAAGGGTCGTATCTCAAATTTATCATTTTTTTTTTTTGATAAATTACAATTCCGACTGAGCATTTCTTATAGAATATGTACTTTATATCAATGGAAATTGTCTAATTCTTTTAAATCTCATAGTATTTTAACATAATTAGACCATTTCAATTGATATAATGTACAAATTCTATAAGAAATTCTCAATCGTAGTTGTAATTTATTAAAATCTAAAAATTGCTAAATTTGAGATACGACCCTTTACTTATAAGCACTCCATGTTGGAGATATTTATTGTTGGAGATACGTCCTTGTTCCGCTAAACAATCGTAGTAACCATCGGATGTACATTGCACTAACGTCGCGTTTCCTCTTTTTTAATAGAAAGAAATATATATCTAACTATTTCGTTAAAATCTGTCGCATTTGCTTTATTTTCAGTGCTAACTTGTGACGATATGTCAGAATATATCGATGATGCAGCATTCCTTCAGTGTCAAATTACAAGTAGTAATTTTGATACAATTGCCCTATCACACGTATCCGCGATATCAGCTGGGACAGACATGCAACCATTAGGAAGTATCACGAAGTCTTCAAAGGAGATCACGACGACGGATCCCGTTTGGAGCAGCCTTGACCTTTCATACCACAAAGCTGGGTCGATGGAATATATGAACATCACCATACCCAAAATAGCCTGCGCCATGAGTGGAACATTCTCCGTAAACTTAACCAATGGTAATCAGTCGTCTGTGACCACTTCACAGATAAATGTATTAGGTAAGTTTGTCGTGTGTGACCACCTCACAAATAAATGTATTAGGTAAGTGTGTTGTGTGTGACCACCTCACAGATAGGGTTAGGGTGCTTGGTAAGTTTTATAATTCCAATTCCATTGAAGACTTTGTTTCTGAAATCAGGAAAACACATATATTGAAGAAAAAAATTAGTAAGCCCTAATATGATGAAATGATTGTACAAGAACACATAAGATATTGCATCTAAATATAAATTGAGGGTTAGATACAGCAGAGGTAAAACTAATGAAACTGTAATACAGCTGTTTGTCTGGAACACATCTGTTGAAGACTTCTTTTAAGCAATATCCATCAAGATCAAAAGCTCAAACAGTTCGCCATGTTTTCTGATAAACACCTGATTGTTTTCAGATATACCACGGACACCATCTACAATATCATTGACCTTTGCCTCAGTTGTTGAGAATAAGGTACAGACTTTTAAATGTGAAGGCGAAATCGGTACAGACAAAGGGACTCTGACACTGGAGACTTTTGACAAAGCTGCATCAAAATTTATTCCCATCCCGAGCTCCAACAATCCGACGGACCAAAAGAACGAATGCATGGTGACTCGGACCATAGACACGCAATCGTCATTATCTCTCAGCCAGAACGGAACCATCGCACGATGTTCCGCTTCATTGATTGACAGTGAAAAGATGAAGAACGTCACTATAGTTTCTGATGAATGTCACGTTGCTTGTTATCCCATGTAAGTTAGACCTTATAACAGAGGTGGTTCAGAACATTTAAAGTTTCAATGACTTCTGTTTAAATCAATTCAATTTGACATTGCAATGTATGTAAAGAGTATTTTAGTGTGTCATTATTTATCGCTTAGACATTGCATACCGACCTTTATACCAGCATGACCATTATGTGTATCAAGTCAATTAAAATTTAACAGTTATCGACTTAATTGCTTTCTTATATATAATTGATTGCCATATTTATAAGGTTTTATTAAAGTCTTTCCATATCCCAAGGTAGTTTCATATAATTTACCAAACAATTGAACAAGAATTTGGTAAATGGAAAAAAATTATAACTACACGATGTCAGTCACCATCCTTTTTACCATTTACAGCGAGTGTATGTGGACCTAACGATACTAAGGTAGCGAATCCTTACGATTGTTACCGATTCGTGACATGTGGAGATGGGGTCATCACTGACCAGCCGTGTGGAGTTCTCTGTTTCAATCCTGTCTACAAAAACTGTTCTACTAACTGCGATCATTGTCATCAAGGTAACGTATAAATCAATAGGTAATTGTAACTTTAAAAACATGATGTATGGTTTATAATTACGATTACACTTAAAACACGTGACATAATTAATGTATTTCATAACAGTCAGTCAGTACTGTATCCATTCTATATCCTCTCTGGTATGAAGACTAAACTTATCACTAAACTATTATTTGTTTGTTTGACAGGAGATACCACATTAACTACCACGCAATCTTCAGGTAAGTTGAATGATTACATTACATCTGTATGTAGTGTGATATAATTGCGGTATTCAACTTAAGTTTCTATATTCTGATTGTGGATAAAGTGATCAAAGATAGTAATTAACAATGAATATTATTGCAGACAATAAATGGAAAGTTTATGGCGTCGAAATATGTTGAATTCATAACTGAATCGTAGGCTTAATATCTTTGTGACATATAGTTGAAGTTGTTCAATATATTCTGATTGTGAATACTTCGATTATTAACTGTATTTTGTTTCCAAAATAAAAATATATGAGAATCAATTAATGAGAAGTTCAGGGTGTGGATTATTTGATGTCTTTAATGACAACGTCATAGCTTTGGGGTTCATCAGCAGTGTCAGAACATCCAAAAGGTAACATATGCAACACTTAATTATAAAATTTAATAATTCAAATGCTCGTGCGGTATTGTTTTATTCATTTAACAAATGAATATAAAATTTCAGTCTCCACAACCACATCAAGAGGTATCATCAATGTAGCTGTTGCTATAATTAACATAACTAATATACCATATGTTACTTTTTAAAACTCGCCATCTAACGACGGTACAACTTTAATATATATGCATTTACGCTGTGTTCAAAATGTCTTTTCCTTTGCTTTCTCCTTGTTTCGGTGATCGGTTTATTCAATGAATGTGGTAACTTTGAATTTTCAAGACGCTGATTAAATTCTGAAAGGGTACTGAACTTATGCTTTCCATGGCATTGCGGGACGTGTAACACACAAAAAAAGAAAAATAAGAGTATTGTTGATGAAAGCATTATATGTATAATATATAAGTTGAGTGCAAGTAAAGATCAAAGTACGTTTCAGAACGATTTAGTTTGACTGCACACTAGTCTCCACTGACATTCATGGTTAGATACGAAGGATTCATCACATTATTCTCTTACTAGGGTGAAGACAATTTTCGAATATTAATAAATCTTACTTATATTAATCAATTAAGGCAGTTTACTTTTAAATATTTGTATATCCACTTGCATTTACATATTTCTAATTTTGTTTTTTTTGTCTCTTCCCACCCCCTTCTCATATCTGTGTATACTATGACGTAATGTTTTGTATTAATTATTCATATACATGTACCTGTATCATTGATACCGCATACTGAATCTTTACCTGGACTGCCTGGATCGTGGGCATACATGTAACAATGTACTTTAAGTCGCTACCCGGTAAATATATTGCTATATGGAATCCTACTTCTCTTGAAAATGTGTTTGGAAGACGCATTAGCTTTGGTGTGGAAAATGAAGATGATGAACTTTGAATATAACTTAGTTTTTCCTTCATTTAGTTTTCATTTCCTTCCATACTCTTTAAGGGAGTTGTTAAATACTATCTCATTACTGTCTTCTTTGTTTCAATAAATATTATAGCTATATATTCAAATATAAGTCAATTAAGATAGAAATGTATTCTAAACAATTGGAATTTAATAACGTATACAGTACTTCTTTTGTATGCGTATATGAACGTTTTCATTATATATGATTTATACAATATTTGACATATGCTGTAATTAAATAAAACTCGACAACTTAAAGCTAAATTAGATAATATGGTTTTATTTTTTCCCCATACATATATCTATGATATCTGTCTGTAAATGACAAGGGAAAGTGAACCAGTAATATATATCAATTAGATTTATAGTCTCTATATAAGGCCGCAAAATAAACTTTTCTTTTTTACAAATGGAAAAGATTTTTTTTTTACAAATTGAAAAACAATAGGACTTTATCAACATACGCTTTGTGACATATTCGTATAGACATGTGAAGTGTTGTTTAACTACCATTTTGTTAATAATTACAGCTACCAACGATCCGTATGACTGTTCTACGTATAAAACTGGATCATGGTACATACCCCCGGTGGATATCTACCCTACTAAGTGTGATCAGTACGTGTGGTGTGCGAATGGAGTAAAACAAGCCGACGAGAACGTGCCCCACAGATCAGTATTTCACCAACTTTACAGAGTCGGCGCAAACTTGTACTACTGAGTATGAAAACTCCTTATGTGCAGCATATGGTGAGACACGTTTAATTCTCAAAACATCACATTTATTTCAAATGTCGGACTGGTAGAGATACCTTTACTTATCTTCATTGTAGACTAGAGTTAATCATAACGGTAGGAGAATTTTAAAATCTCCCGCTGTGTAGCTAAGCAAACATACCTTTATAGGTTAAGATTACCTTTCAAAACAACTACTATATATTCAAAGTGGACATTATGCAAATTATACAAAACATATAATAATAATGAAACCTATGTTTTATAGGTGACCAGCCAACGACAACAACAGAACAAGGTAAATTGAGAGAGAGAGAGAGAGAGAGAGAGAGAGAGAGAGAGAGAGAGAGGGGGGGGGGGGGGGGGGGGGGGGAAACAAGGTATATTATATATTGTATATCGTGGAGAAACACTAGACGACCAAGACAAAAGTGGGTACATTAGAGGAAAAGAGGAGACAGCAACAAACGACTGCTACCTAACAAGGAAAATTACGGGAGAATGTAATAAACGGCTTATATATAACAAGGTAAATTACGAGAGAAAGTAAACAAACGACTACTACAGAACAAGGTAAATTAAGGGAGAAAGTAATAAACAGCTGATATAGAACAAGGTAAATATGGAGAATGTAATAAACGACTACTACAAAACAAGGTAAATTACGACAGAAAGTAAACAAACGACTATTAAAGAACAAGGTAAATTAAGGGAGAAAGTAATAAACAGCTGATATAGAACAAGGTAAATATGGAGAATGTAATAAACGGCTGATAAAGAACAAGGTAAATTACGGGAGAAAGTAAACAAACGACTACTACAGAACAAGGTAAATTAAGGGAGAAAGTAATAAACAGCTGATATAGAACAAGGTAAATATGGAGAATGTAATAAACGACTACTACAAAACAAGGTAAATTACGACAGAAAGTAAACAAACGACTATTAAAGAACAAGGTAAATTACGGGAGAAGCTAACAAACGACTACTACAGAACATTAAATTAGTTAAGAACTGTTACTCCATTGAGATCTATACGGTACAATGGATATTTGAATGCTCAAAACGATCAATTTTACTTCTTTCTTTTGTCAAGACACTTGGTCTAGATTGCATGCAGATATTCAACGTAATTCTGTTCCCGTATCGTTTGGTATTTACGTTCGAAAGGATTATACATGACTGTTGAGGTATACCAAGTAAGACATTAATTATACAATGAATCACGTGATGTTCTGTCTACCTTTCAGTCTCAACAGTTGTAAACAACTACAACCCCATCTACTACAACAATTCAACCAGGTCAGTTTTTTGTCATTGTCGATATGAATTCTATAATATAATATCTGCAGATTTGGACATACATTTTTGTAATAAGTAGATATTAAATCTTTTCATTGCTACATACTTGTTACTTGTAGAATCTCATTATTGGTAAATATTGATTAATTACGAAATCACTTTGTTGTTGTATATTGGTATTTATTAATTGCTTGTTAAATCAGCATATTGGTACATATTATTTGTTAAATAAGCATATTGTTAGGAATTATTTTTATTGGTACAAATTAATGCATGATATATATTTTTAGTTACATATTAATCAATAAATAGCTGCCATTATGAATTTTTAAAATCTGTTAAAACAACCAGTAAAGCTAGAAATACTTTTAAGATTTGACTCTCTTCGCTGTTTTGCGCAATGACCTCTTACAATGTGACAGGTTTATATATTGTTATACGTTACGAACGTTCATTGTGTAATGGCTTGGCCCCAAAATCTAAGCAAACTTGATAAAAAAAAAACCACACCACTCATCTCAAAAAGCCAAGTTTTAAAAATGTGAAGTATAGAGCCGATACATATACAACAGTGGGAACCAAGATACCTGTGAGATTGCTCAATAATTTCTTCAAAAAACCTTTGATGAAATAGGAAAGAAAGCAATAATGAAATTTTACCCATTTCTTGCAGATGTGTCGTTCGATCAGCCTGAATACGTTGGTGTATTAGATGGAAGCGGATTAACTATGACGTGTAGAGTCCTATCCTCGTCCTGGGAATATATTGACGTTAGCCGTCAAGATCCTGCTGCGGACGTTCTGATTGCAAGAGTAAACCGATCCTTGATAACAGAGCCATTGTCTCCCCGGATAACCGCCAGTCAGACGGATGAAGGAAATGTCGTCGTTACATTTACCAAGGTGAATTGCAGCGATGCTGGGACTTACATCTGTGTATTGAATGACGACACACCAGTCAAGATTCAATCGCCAGACTCGGTACTGAATATCCGACGTAAGTAAAATGTCTCTCTACCGTTTTTTTTCCTGACGATTTCCAAATTTTAACTTCAGGTGAAACACAAAGAATGACGAACATTCTTTTCCAATACATAATAAATTACTTGGTCAATAAAGAAGCGTTTGAAGTAAAACATTGTTAATATACAGCCTTAGAATTTTAAATGATTATTCTACCTTTTTATAAAGGCGATATTTATGTCTGTCTAGGTATTCCGTCAGTTCCCGTATTCGATTTAAATGGTCACCAGATTGTCGGCTCGAGCTTGAACACTCTTCACAAACATAAATGTACTGGAGATGTGGGTTATCCTGCCGGAGATTTAAAAGTTCAGTACGCAGCCGCAGGATCTTCTCTATTCAGTGAAATTTCCGTGTCAAACATTGAGAATACACCGAGTGAATGGCTGTGTAACAGTACAGAACGAACGATGGAATTCGAGATAGACTTCCAACCCGACATGGATGGGGGAGTGATCAGGTGTGGTATATACAGTTCCGACAACAGTCTCACAACATACTCCAATAACGAAACAATCGAATTGATTCCAAGTAAGTAGACTCGGACAACAAATAGGGGCAATGTTGACAGTTAAAAGCTTAATAACATGATAAATTTGCAGCATACATGTATAGGAAATGTCAATACAGAAATTGCTTGATATGATGTACTTATAAGAAAGATGTTATTCTATAAAATGTTCCAAACATCGGTTTACTAGATTTCATTTTCCATTCGAGGAAAAGAATAGAGAAAAATGACAAGCTCTAAAATACAATGGTATTAGGGAAACCTAATCATCCAAACCGTAAAGTCATTCAAAGTTAAATTGTCACTGAAATGTGTATAATAATAAGCAACTACAATATGTACATAATCCTGATTCCTTTCCTGTTATTATTGCTATTGACTTGTCAACAGGACCTATATAATATAGAGTAATACATTATCTGCTTATGAAACAAAAATCGGTTTGATGTGGCAGCTAAGTTATATAAATGCAATGTTATTTGTATAACACTGTGGAATGATGTATACTTATACTTTAGGTGACATTTGTACGACGACGGATACTAAGGTAATACACCATCCAAACAATTGCAAGAAACATGTCACGTGCTACGGAGATCCCCGAGGCTTCGATATCTGTAATGGACAGTGTGTGAAGATAGAAAACGGAAATTCTTTTACTTGTGTTGACTGCAGTGAGGATGTTTGTCCTAACAAAGGTAACAACTTGATGCTTATCGAGGAACAAACTACACATAGAGCGAAAACATCCACCTGACTGATGAATTAGAAAAAACATTTTCGATTTTTTGAAGGCCTCAACCTTAAAAAATACATGAAATGTGCTTGCATTTCATATATATATATATATATATATATATATATATATATATATTAGAAAATTAA